>NC_059208.1:56690611-56733111 GCF_020615455.1 Coregonus clupeaformis | reverse complement strand
ACTCAGATATTCCATTTGTATTCCAGGCTATAGCTACTGCCCAATATGAAACAACAGAATTGTTGATCCATGTGTTGATTTATTTTGACTAAGCCTCTTGTTAAGATAGAAGACCTGTCAACCTATTGACACTACATAAACTGATAGAGCGGCAATGGAGTCAGAGGTTCAGGTGCAAAAATAGGTGATATTTATTTTACAGTGATGACTGGATCCAGGGGTTATTTAAGCAATAACGCCCAATGAGGTGTGGTATATGGCCAATATTCTACGGCTAAGGGCTATTCTTATCACGACGCAACGCGGAGCCTGGACACAGCCCTTAGCTGTGGTATATTGGCCATATACCACAAAACCCCAGAGGTGCCTTATTGCTATTATAAACTGGTTACCAAGGTAATTAGAACAGTACAAATAAATGTTTTGTCAGCCAATCAGCATTCAGGACTTGAACCACCCAGTTTATAATTACAAAATATACAAATGCTAAAACATGATGGAAAAGTAGTTGACAAAAATACAGCTATGTTGCAAAAGCAAACTTACTTGATCTCTATAGCAATAGCAATAACTTGACTCAAGCATAAAAGGTCAAAAAGCCTATAAATTGACAGAGTGTCAATGGAACAAGCCACACAGCTGAGCTCAGTATTAGCTGGCAGAGCTCTGTAACAATATAATTACCTGAAGAGCAGCTCTCCTTGAATGAAGAATGGGCATCATTAACAAGGACCTACTCTCACCTGTCATAAATCATAAGCACCTCTTAACAGGTAGCCTACATTCTCATGGGGATGATAATCAGACTAAAAATGCAATACTAGGCTATTATACTTAACAACAAAAACAAAGACATACTTTGCTTAAAGATAACATTTTAAAATATCCCTGAAACGGGAAAAACCTATTAAAGAGAGGTCCTGTGGATTTTTGAGCTACCCTTGCTGTTTGTACTGTATTTAACATATATTGGCAGTTATTTTATTGAAAGCCCATAGTGTCTATGTACAGTAGCTCTATCAGTTTATGTAGTGTCTATGTAGCTCTATCAGTTTATGTAGTGTCTATGTAGCTCTATCAGTTTATGTAGTGTCTATGTAGCTCTATCTGTTTATGTAGTGTCTATGTAGCTCTATCTGTTTAATTTGGTTGTTGTCATCTATGTTATGTTGTCTGTAAATGTTGATGGTTTAATGGTGTCTTTAACTCAGTGATCTTGAACTAAAGTTAACTCTTCTCTCTGCAGATCTATGATGGTAAAGACAGCGCTGCTCATGTCCTGGGGGCGTTTACAGGCTCAGCCATGCTGGGTCTCACCCTCATCAGTACCTCAAACCATCTGTGGCTGGAGTTCTACTCTGACCCGGAATCCACGGGAGAGGGCTTCAAGCTGGTCTACTCTAGTAAGTTACCAAACAGTCTTCAAGCTGGTCGTACTCTAGTAAGTTACCAACCAGTCTTCAAGCTGGTCGTAGTCTAGTAAGTTACCAACCAGTCTTCAAGCTGGTCGTAGTCTAGTAAGTTACCAACCAGTCTTCATGCTGGTCGTACTCTAGTAAGTTACCAACCAGTCTTCAAGCTGGTCGTACTCTAGTAAGTTACCAACCAGTCTTCAAGCCGGTTGTACTCTAGTAAGTTACCAACCAGTCTTCAAGCTGGTCGTACTCTAGTAAGTTACCAGCCAGTCTTCATGCTGGTCGTACTCTAGTAAGTTACCAACCAGTCTTCAAGCTGGTCATACTCTAGTAAGTTACCAACCAGTCTTCATGCTGGTCGTAGTCTAGTAAGTTACCAACCAGTCTTCAAGCTGGTCGTAGTTTAGTAAGTTACCAACCAGTCTTCAAGCTGGTCATACTCTAGTAAGTTACCAATCAGTCAACATGCTGGTCGTATTCTAGTAAGTTACCAACCAGTCTTCAAGCTGGTCGTACTCTAGTAAGTTACCAACCAGTCTTCAAGCCGGTCGTACTCTAGTAAGTTACCAACCAGTCTTCAAGCTGGTCATACTCTAGGAAGTTACCAACAAGTCTTCATGCTGGTCGTACTCTAGTAAGTTACCAACCAGTCTTCAAGCCGGTCGTACTCTAGTAAGTTACCAACCAGTCTTCAAGCTGGTCGTACTCTAGTAAGTTACCAGCCAGTCTTCATGCTGGTCGTACTCTAGTAAGTTACCAACCAGTCTTCAAGCTGGTCATACTCTAGTAAGTTACCAACCAGTCTTCAAGCTGGTCGTAGTCTAGTAAGTTACCAACCAGTCTTCAAGCTGGTCGTACTCTAGTAAGTTACCAACCAGTCTTCAAGCTGGTCATACTCTAGTAAATTACCAACCAGTCTTCAAGCTGGTCGTACTCTAGTAAGTTACCAACCAGTCTTCAAGCTGGTCATACTCTAGTAAGTTACCAACCAGTCTTCAAGCTGGTCGTACTCTAGTAAGTTACCAACCAGTCTTCAAGCTGGTCATACTCTAGTAAGTTACCAATCAGTCTACATGCTGGTCGTACTCTAGTAAGTTACCAACCAGTCTTCAAGCTGGTCATACTCTAGTAAATTTTCAACCAGTCTTCATGCTGGTCGTAGTCTAGTAAGTTACCAACCAGTCTTCAAGCTGGTCGTAGTCTAGTAAGTTACCAACCAGTCTTCAAGCTGGACATACTATAGTAAGTTACCAACCAGTCTAAATGCTGGTCGTACTCTAGTAAGTTACCAACCAGTCTTCAAGCTGGTCATACTCTAGTAAATTACCAACCAGTCTTCAAGCCAGTCGTACTCTAGTAAGTTACCAACCAGTCTTCAAGCTGGTCGTACTCTAGTAAGTTACCAGCCAGTCTTCATGCTGGTCATACTCTAGTAAGTTACCAACCAGTCTTCAAGCTGGTCATACTCTAGTAAATTACCAACCAGTCTTCAAGCTGGTCGTAGTCTAGTAAGTTACCAACCAGTCTTCAAGCTGGTCGTAGTCTAGTAAGTTACCAACCAGTGTTCAAGCTGGTCATACTCTAGTAAGTTACCAACCAGTTTTCAAGCTGGTCGTACTCTAGTACGTTACCAACCAGTCTTCAAGCTGGTTGTAGTCTAGTAAGTTACCATCCAGTCTTCAAGCTGGTCGTACTCTAGTAAGTTACCAACCAGTCTTCAAGCTGATAATACTTAGAAGTTACCAACCAACTTCATGCTGGTCGTACTTCTAGTAAGTTACCAACCAGTCTTCAAGCTGGTCGTACTCTAGTAAGTTACCAACCGTCTTCAAGCTGGTCGTACTCTAGTAAGTTACCAACCAGTCTTCAGCCGGTCGTACTCTAGTAAGTTACCAACCAGTCTTCAAGCTGGTCATACTCTAGGAAGTTACCAACAAGTCTTCATGCTGGTCGTACTCTAGTAAGTTACCAACCAGTCTTCAAGCCGGTCGTACTCTAGTAAGTTACCAACCAGTCTTCAAGCTGGTCGTACTCTAGTAAGTTACCAGCCAGTCTTCATGCTGGTCGGTGCTCTAGTAAGTTACCAACCAGTCTTCAAGCTGGTCATACTCTAGTAAATTTTCAACCATCTTCATGCTGGTCGTAGCTAGTAAGTTACCAACCAGTCTTCAAGCTGGTCGTAGTCTAGTAAGTTACCAACCAGTCTTCAAGCTGGTCATACTCTAGTAAGTTACCAATCAGTCTACATGCTGGTCGTACTCTAGTAAGTTACCAACCAGTCTTCAAGCTGGTCGTACTCTAGTAAGTTACCAACCAGTCTTCAAGCTGGTCGTACTCTAGTAAGTTACCAACCAGTCTTCAAGCTGGTCATACTCTAGTAAGTTACCAATCAGTCTTCATGCTGGTCATACTCTAGTAAGTTACCAACCAGTCTTCAAGCTGGTCATACTCTAGTAAATTACCAACCAGTCTTCAAGCCGGTCGTACTCTAGTAAGTTACCAACCAGTCTTCAAACTGGTCATACTCTAGTAAATTTTCAACCAGTCTTCATGCTGGTCGTAGTCTAGTAAGTTACCAACCAGTCTTCAAGCTGGTCGTAGTCTAGTAAGTTACCAACCAGTCTTCAAGCTGGTCATACTCTAGTAAGTTACCAACCAGTCTAAATGCTGGTCGTACTCTAGTAAGTTACCAACCAGTCTTCAAGCTGGTCATACTCTAGTAAATTACCAACCAGTCTTCAAGCCGGTCGTACTCTAGTAAGTTACCAACCAGTCTTCAAGCTGGTCGTACTCTAGTAAGTTACCAGCCAGTCTTCATGCTGGTCATACTCTAGTAAGTTACCAACCAGTCTTCAAGCTGGTCATACTGTAGTAAATTACCAACCAGTCTTCAAGCTGGTCGTAGTCTAGTAAGTTACCAACCAGTCTTCAAGCTGGTCGTAGTCTAGTAAGTTACCAACCAGTGTTCAAGCTGGTCATACTCTAGTAAGTTACCAACCAGTTTTCAAGCTGGTCGTACTCTAGTACGTTACCAACCAGTCTTCAAGCTGGTTGTAGTCTAGTAAGTTACCATCCAGTCTTCAAGCTGGTCGTACTCTAGTAAGTTACCAACCAGTCTTCAAGCTGATAATACTCTAGGAAGTTACCAACCAGTCTTCATGCTGGTCGTACTCTAGTAAGTTACCAACCAGTCTTCAAGCTGGTCGTACTCTAGTAAGTTACCAACCAGTCTTCAAGCAGGTCGTACTCTAGTAAGTTACCAGCCAGTCTTCATGCTGGTCGTACTCTAGTAAGTTACCAACCAGTCTTCATGCTGGTCGTAGTCTAGTAAGTTACCAACCAGTCTTCAAGCTGGTCGTACTCTAGTAAGTTACCAACCAATCTTCAAGCTGGTCATACGCTAGTAAGTTACCAACACGTCTACATGCCGGTCGTACTCTAGTAAGTTACCAATCAGTCTTCAAGCTGGTCGGTGCTCTAGTAAGTTACCAACCAGGTCTTCAAGCAGATCGTACTCTAGTAAGTTACCAATCAGTCTTCATGCTGGTCATACTCTAGTAAGTTACCAACCAGTCTTCAAGCTGGTCATACTCTAGTAAATTACCAACCAGTCTTCAAGCTGGTCGTAGTCTAGTAAGTTACCAACCAGTCTTCAAGCTGGTCGTAGTCTAGTAAGTTACCAACCAGTCTTCAAGCTGGTCATACTCTAGTAAGTTACCAACCAGTCTTCAAGCTGGTCGTACTCTAGTAAGTTACCAACCAGTCTTCAAGCTGGTCATAGTCTAGTAAGTTACCATCCAGTCTTCAAGATGGTCGTACTCTAGTAAGTTACCAACCAGTCTTCAAGCTGTTCGTACTCTAGTAAGTTACCAACCTGTCTTCAAGCTGGTCATACTCTAGTAAGTTACCAACCAGTCTTCATGCTGGTTGTACTCTAGTAAGTTACCAACCAGTCTTCAAGCTGGTCGTATTCTAGTAAGTTACCAACCAGTCTTCAAGACAGTTGTACTCTAGTAAGTTACCAACCAGTCTTCAAGCTGGTCATACTCTAGTAAGTTACCAACCAGATCTTCATGCTGGTCATACTCTAGTAAGTTACCAACCAGTCTTCATGCTGGTCGTACTCTAGTAAGTTACCAACCAGTCTTCAAGCTGGTCGTACTCTAGTAAGTTACCAACCAGTCTTCAAGCAGGTCGTACTCTAGTAAGTTACCAGCCAGTCTTCATGCTGGTCGTACTCTAGTAAGTTACCAACACGTCTACATGCCGGTCGTACTCTAGTAAGTTACCAATCAGTCTTCCAAGCTGGTCGTACTCTAGTAAGTTACCAGCCAGTCTTCATGCTGGTCATACTCTAGTAAGTTACCAGCCAGTCTTCAAGCTGGTCATACTCTAGTAAATTACCAACCAGTCTTCAAGCCGGTCGTACTCTAGTAAGTTACCAACCAGTCTTCAAGCTGGTCGTACTCTAGTAAGTTACCAGCCAGTCTTCATGCTGGTCATACTCTAGTAAGTTACCAACCAGTCTTCAAGCTGGTCATACTGTAGTAAATTACCAACCAGTCTTCAAGCTGGTCGTAGTCTAGTAAGTTACCAACCAGTCTTCAAGCTGGTCGTAGTCTAGTAAGTTACCAACCAGTGTTCAAGCTGGTCATACTCTAGTAAGTTACCAACCAGTTTTCAAGCTGGTCGTACTCTAGTACGTTACCAACCAGTCTTCAAGCTGGTTGTAGTCTAGTAAGTTACCATCCAGTCTTCAAGCTGGTCGTACTCTAGTAAGTTACCAACCAGTCTTCAAGCTGATAATACTCTAGGAAGTTACCAACCAGTCTTCATGCTGGTTGTACTCTAGTAAGTTACCAACCAGTCTTCAAGCTGGTCGTACTCTAGTAAGTTACCAACCAGTCTTCAAGCAGGTCGTACTCTAGTAAGTTACCAGCCAGTCTTCATGCTGGTCGTACTCTAGTAAGTTACCAACCAGTCTTCATGCTGGTCGTAGTCTAGTAAGTTACCAACCAGTCTTCAAGCTGGTCGTACTCTAGTAAGTTACCAACCAATCTTCAAGCTGGTCATACGCTAGTAAGTTACCAACACGTCTACATGCCGGTCGTACTCTAGTAAGTTACCAATCAGTCTTCAAGCTGGTCGTACTCTAGTAAGTTACCAACCAGTCTTCAAGCAGATCGTACTCTAGTAAGTTACCAATCAGTCTTCATGCTGGTCATACTCTAGTAAGTTACCAACCAGTCTTCAAGCTGGTCATACTCTAGTAAATTACCAACCAGTCTTCAAGCTGGTCGTAGTCTAGTAAGTTACCAACCAGTCTTCAAGCTGGTCGTAGTCTAGTAAGTTACCAACCAGTCTTCAAGCTGGTCATACTCTAGTAAGTTACCAACCAGTCTTCAAGCTGGTCGTACTCTAGTAAGTTACCAACCAGTCTTCAAGCTGGTCATAGTCTAGTAAGTTACCATCCAGTCTTCAAGATGGTCGTACTCTAGTAAGTTACCAACCAGTCTTCAAGCTGTTCGTACTCTAGTAAGTTACCAACCAGTCTTCATGCTGGTTTGTACTCTAGTAAGTTACCAACCAGTCTTCAAGCTGGTCGTATTCTAGTAAGTTACCAACCAGTCTTCAAGACAGTTGTACTCTAGTAAGTTACCAACCAGTCTTCAAGCTGGTCATACTCTAGTAAGTTACCAACCAGTCTTCATGCTGGTCATACTCTAGTAAGTTACCAACCAGTCTTCATGCTGGTCGTACTCTAGTAAGTTACCAACCAGTCTTCAAGCTGGTGTTACTCTAGTAAGTTACCAACCAGTCTTCAAGCAGGTCGTACTCTAGTAAGTTACCAGCCAGTCTTCATGCTGGTCGTACTCTAGTAATGTTACCAACACGTCTACATGCCGGTCGTACTCTAGTAAGTTACCAATCAGTCTTCAAGCTGGTCGTACTCTAGTAAGTTACCAACCAGTCTTCAAGCAGATCGTACTCTAGTAAGTTACCAGCCAGTCTTCATGCTGGTCATACTCTAGTAAGTTACCAACCAGTCTTCAAGCTGGTCATACTCTAGTAAATTACCAACCAGTCTTCAAGCTGGTCGTAGTCTAGTAAGTTACCAACCAGTCTTCAAGCTGGTCGTAGTCTAGTAAGTTACCAACCAGTCTTCAAGCTGGTCATACTCTAGTAAGTTACCAACCAGTCTTCAAGCTGGTCGTACTCTAGTAAGTTACCAACCAGTCTTCAAGCTGGTCATAGTCTAGTAAGTTACCATCCAGTCTTCAAGATGGTCGCACTCTAGTAAGTTACCAACCAGTCTTCAAGCTGTTCGATACTCTAGTAAGTTACCAACCTGTCTTCAAGCTGGTCATACTCTAGTAAGTTACCAACCAGTCTTCATGCTGGTTGTACTCTAGTAAGTTACCAACCAGTCTTCAAGCTGGTCGTATTCTAGTAAGTTACCAACCAGTCTTCAAGCCAGTTGTACTCTAGTAAGTTACCAACCAGTCTTCAAGCTGGTCATACTCTAGTAAGTTACCAACCAGTCTTCATGCTGGTCATACTCTAGTAAGTTACCAACCAGTCTTCAAGCTGGTCGTGCTCTAGTAAGTTACCAACCAGTCTTCAAGCTGGTCATACTCTAGTAAATTACCAACCAGTCTTCATGCTGGTCGTACTCTAGTAAGTTACCAACTAGTCGGAGAGCAGTGGTTCTGGTAACTCTTATTATAATAACTTTCTTTTTTTTGTAAGATTGTATTTCGTTTTTACAGATTTAATTAAACAATAAACACCAACTTAACATTTCCACAGAGAGTTCCACAAAAATAGACATGACATTGACTAATAATTACTGCTTAAGAGTAAAAAATAAACACAAAGACGAATGAATATTAATAGTAATTATAATAACTTTAATTATCAAGCAATTATAAGGCGTGTTAATGATTTGCTGAACATTTGTAAATTGTTTACAAATTGTAACATATGAGTTATAAATGATCTACTAATGGCTTATTATTTAACGTTTTTATAAAATGTTACCTTGGTTCTTAATGATCCAGAGAGGGATGTGGGTTATCCTATGATTGATTGCCCAGACACACTGATTTAGATAAGACCCTAATAAAAGGCTCAACTCATAATTAGGAAGGTGTTCCTAATGTTTGGTATACTCAGTGTATAATCACATCATCACTTATTTTCCCACTCGTATCAGCCTCTCCATCTGAGTTAGGATTTAAAGAAATCTGTTGACAGCCTGGAGTGGATTTAAGGGATTAAACCACAGCTTGGTCCAAGGTAGTATCAATTACCTGAAATAGAGCCGCTACGCTGGTCTTTGTTGACCTCGTCCTAGCCCCCCACACAAAATCAGACTTTGTATTAGCACAGACACATAAAAACACAGCTAGCCTGTGTTAGTGTGTTAGTTCTGAGAGAGAGAAAAGAAAGATTAACCTGCTGGTGGGCTATCTCATTTGAAATCTACAAAATCTGTGTCTGGTGGGAGATTTCATTCCACTTGCAGGATTAGCTGTTTGATTGCATCATAAAGGTCAGTGAAAGCCCAGGGGCTGAGTCCCAAATGGCACCCTATTTCCTACATAGTGCACTACTTTTGACCAGAGCCCTATGGGTTACTCTATGGGCCCTGGTTAAAAGTAGTGCCCTATATAGGGAATAGGCGTAGGCGGCGAGGCCAACACAGTTCAGCCACCAGAATGCCATGTAAAGCACAGAAATGGGGAAATGAAAGAAAAAGAAAAAGGTTCTGTATTTGTTTTCTTAGTTCACCTTGTGTTCTTGAAAGTAGCCCTGTTTCTTTGTGTTCTTGAACATAGCCCTGTTTCTTTGTGTTCTTGAACGTAGCCCTGTCTTTCATTTTTGTTCATTGATTTCACCTGTGTTAGTTTCTCACCTGGTCTCATCAACTCCTTATTTAGTTCAGGTCATTCTGTTTGTGCCTTGTGAGGTATTGATCGTTTTGACTCTACTAAGCCTTTTCCTAGCTCGTTTGTGAGAACCAGTTATAGTCTTCAGTCCTAGTTTTTGATTCTCCTGCCTGTTTGCCTACCTGTGTATGACCATTGCCTGCCTGTGACCACGATTCCTGCCTTCTGTGAAGGCGTAATAAACACCTGCCACGCTCTGCGCGTGAATCTACACAGACAATTACCTGTAATCAACATAATCAACATGTGTATATACATATATAAATCAAAAATTTTATACAGCACATATATGTTTATATTCTGGTCTCTGACATTGCTCGTTCTGCTATGTCTTCATTTCTTGTTATTTTCTAACTTTTGGATTCCGTGTGTCTTGTTATTGTATTACTAGATATTACTGCTCTGTTGGCGCTAGAAACATAAGCATTTCGCTGCACCAGCAATAACATCTGCAAATCTGTGCACGAGACCAATAAACTTTGATTTGAACGTGTAATCACTGTGCTAGGTGTAAAATGCCACCATTAGTCAGTCCCAGTGCCCTCCTGCCTCCGCCACACACTATGTTAAGTGCAGTCATGGCAACTGTTTTTTTCTCAGGGTATAGAGCATTGCCGTCATGGCAACTGTTTTTATCTCAGGGTATAGAGCATTGCCGTCATGGCTACTGTTTTTATCTCAGGGTATAGAGCATTGCCGTCATGGCAACTGTTTTTATCTCAGGGTATAGAGCATTGCCGTCATGGCTACTGTTTTTATCTCAGGGTATAGAGCATTGCCGTCATGGCAACTGTTTTTATCTCAGGGTATAGAGCATTGCCGTCATGGCTACTGTTTTTTTGTCAGGGTATAGAGCATTGCCGTCATGGTGACTGCTTAGTAGTCTGAGTGCTGTGTCAAACATTATGTTCAGGCTCTACACTTAATTTGAGGCAAATGGAACTGGGTGCTATGCATTTATGAGGGTTTTGTTTTTTGAAAGGTACCTGTCATTGTGATGAGAGGGCAGAGGGATGCGTCTCATTTTAGCTTGGCTGCGTCCTTCTTCATATCACAGGGCAGAGTTCAAACCAGCAAATAGGAAATTGTCAGCTGTTAAGATGTGGGGTGGCGCGTTGAAAGACAAGGAAAAAGAACAGCGTAATTATTTCTGTCCTGTTTCTCTCAGTGTAATTATGATGGCGTGTGATGATGAGGGCCAAACGAAAACGATTAGGAGACGATAATAACAGGAAGTGTCTCTGACAGAAAGCCGGCCCACACTACTCCTGTACCGACCGAAAGTTCTAGACAAATTAACCAAGTGATTCATCCTAATTGTTCTGTCTGCTTAGCACAGGCCCCCATCCCTGCCCGTGGGCCCAGTCGGATCCTCACGCCGGAATGACTAACCCTAATGACCACCCTAACTTACATTCTCTCTGTTCCGAGCCCCTGACGACATACATGTACATGCAATGCAAGCAGCACGGAAATAACTAAAAATGACAGATTGGAACCCAAATGTGTGACATTGTGACCTTGTCCTATACTGTCAGAAGGAGGAGGAGCCTTCTTTCTAGGCAGTTTTCCAGAGCCACTGTGGTTCCGCTTGTTCTTTGGGGTCGGGTTACTGTAGTAGAGCCCTTTGTGACAACTGGGCTTTATAAATACACTTGAATGATTTTGTTTTCTTTCTCTCTTTCTCTCTCTCCCCCCTCCTCCAGGCTTTGAGCTGTCCCACTGCGAAGACCCTGGGGTGCCCCAGTTTGGCTTCAAGGTCAACGACCAGGGACATTTCTCTGGCAGCACCATCACCTACAGATGCAACCCCGGCTACACCCTGCACGGCAGCGGAGTGCTCAAGTGTATGACCGGAGAGAGACGCGCCTGGGACAACGCCCTGCCCTCTTGCATTGGTGAGGGAACGAAGGAAAATGTGACCGATCAGGACCAACTGTTGACTCTAAGCATAGCGGATTGGTAGACGGCTCTCCCATCTACTTTCAACTACTGTAAGGACACGGTCCCTTTCCCAGTTAACCTAGCAGTACAGGACTGCAGCACAACCCCCCTCCTCTTCTCTCTTCATGTCAAGTTAACCACAGAAGGAAAGAGCTCCCATTTGTCATAATGATCTAAGCTGCAGCCCATGCACCTCCTACTCTGCATACTGTATTAACCAGGCTAGGGGGGTGCAGACCAGACCAGGTAACCCATGCACCTCCTACTCTGCATACTGTATTAACCAGGCTAGGGGGGTGCAGACCAGATTAGGTAACCCATGCACCTCCTACTCTGCATACTGTATTAACCAGGCTAGGGGAGTGCAGACCAGACCAGGTAACCCACGCACCTCCTCTCTGCATACTGTATTAACCAGGCTAGGAGGCAGACCGACCAGGTAACCCATGCACCTCCTACTCTGCATACTGTATTAACCAGGCTAGGGGGGTGCAGACCAGATTAGGTAACCCATGCACCTCCTACTCTGCATACTGTATTAACCAGGCTAGGGGAGTGCAGACCAGACCAGAATAACTTGACTGGAAGAACTTTACTGGCCTATGCAGAGCCCTGACCTCAACCCCATTGAACACCTTTGTGATGAATTGGAACGCCGACTGCGAGCCAGGCCTAATCGCCCAACATCAGTGCCCGCCCTCACTAATGCTCTTGTGGCTGAATGGAAGCAAGTCCCCGCAGCAATGTTCCAACATCTAGTGGAAAGCCTTCCCAGAAGAGTGGAGGCTGTTATAGCAGCAAAGGGGGGACCAACTCCATATTAATGCCCATGATTATGGAATGAGATGTTCGACGACCAGGTGTCCACATACTTTTGGTCATGTAGTGTAAAAGCAAACAAGAGGCAATAATATAATAATAATATGCCATTTAGCAGACGCTTTTATCCAAAGCGACTTACAGTCATGTGTGCATAAATTTTTTTGTGTATGGGTGGTCCCGGGGATCAAACCCACTACCTTGGCGTTACAAGCGCCGTGCTCTACCAGCTGAGCTACAGAGGACCACTCTCACAGGCAAGAGATCTATTATATAAAAAGTCTTGCTTCCCCTGGTTTTAAGTTAGTAGATTACTTATAGTGCGTACAGCACGCTATTTCACTAATAATATTCAGGATACCCAACCCGTAGATAAAAACTTGTCCCAGGGTTGTTTTTGCAGGCTAGAGAAAACATGCTGTATCAACCGAATATCAGTACAGTACTCCAAGCAGGACACATTTAGCATCATGTCAGTGTTCGTCAAATTGATAGGATGATTAAGTGGGCAGCAGCAAGTTACCGTCTGCTATCTCTCTTTTCTGTTGATTTTAGATGTGTAAGTGGCCAATCAGATGTGATTGAGCACCCTTGAGCAGCCAATGATGTGTGATTGAACGTTTGCCTTTTGAGGAATGAGCTCCATAGGATGTTGGTTAAGACTAGGGGGAGTAAGCGGGATGGGGGCTTCTCTCTCTCTCTCTCTCTTCTCTCTCGCTCCGGTATCTAAAAACATCTCTAATGTTGAGTATAAATCAACTAGCGATCTGAACCTTGTTATTCAATCTTCATTGAACTGTGCATCCATTGTTTGTCATGTAGACGGATTATGCAAATGAAGCCGCTGAAAGGAAATGCAGATGTGGGCTCCATTAATAATAAAGCCCAAACGTCCTGAAGTCCACCAGGACTGAGGGAGGACTGAGAGAGAGGGAGATGGTAGGAGGACAGAGAGTGAGAGGGAGATGGTGGGAGGACAGAGAGTGTGAGAGAGAGGGAGATGGTGGGAGGACAGAGAGTGAGAGAGAGGGAGATGGTGGGAGGACAGAGAGTGAGAGAGAGGGAGATGGTGGGAGGACAGAGAGGGAGATGTAGGAGGACAGAAAGTGAGAGAGGGGGAGATTGTGGGATGACAGAGTGAGAGAGAGGGATATGGTGGGAGGACAGAGAGTGAGAGAGAAGGAGATGGTGGAGGACAGAGAGTGAGAGAGGAGATGATGGTGGAAGGACAGAGAGTGAGAGAGGGAGATGGTGGGAGGACAGAGAGTGAGAGAGAGAAGGAGATGGTGGGAGGACAGAGAGTGAGAGAGAAGGAGATTGTGGGAGGACACAGAGTGAAAGAGAGGGAGATGGTGGGAGGACAGAGAGTGAGAGAGAGGGAGATGGTGGGAGGACAGAGAGTGAGAGAGAAGGAGATGGTGGGAGGACAGAGAGTGAGAGAGAAGGAGATGGTGGGAGGACAGAGAGTGAGAGAGAAGGATATGGTGGGAGGACAGAGAGTGAGAGAGAAGGAGATGGTGGGAGGACAGAGAGTGAGAGAGAAGGAGATGGTGGGAGGACAGAGAGTGAGAGAGAGGGAGTTGGTGGGTGGACAGAGAGTGAGAGAGAAGGAGATGGTGGGAGGACAGAGAGTGAGAGAGAAGGAGATGGTGGGAGGACAGAGAGTGAGAGAGAGGGAGTTGGTGGGTGGACAGAGAGTGAGAGAGAAGGAGATGGTGGGAGGACAGAGATGGAGAGAAGGAGATGGTGGGAGGACAGCGAGTCAGAGAGAAAGAGATAATAAGTGAGTTAGAGAGAGCGAAAGAGATGGTGGGAGGACAGAGTGATAGAGAAAGAGATAATAAATTAGTAAGAGAGAGAGAGATGGTGGGAGTACAGAGAGTGAGAGAGAGGCAGAGCGATTGGGAGAGAAAGAGAGACAGAGAGAGATGGCCATTTAAAGTTGGTTTTAAAGTGATAGCGGGGGCAGACTGACAACGAGCAGGTTATGTAAGCCTCAGTAGCCCTGGAAGCAGTCAGCAAGAGTAGCAGTCAGCAAGAGTAGCAGTCAGCAAGAGTAGCAGTCAGCTAGAGAAGCAGTCAGCTAGAGAAGCAGTCAGCAGGCCTCATGATCAGCGCTGGGTTCGTTCCAGGTGGCGGGCCACTGCATCACTCTGGGTTTGGGGGGGTCCGAGGCTGACACTGCCACACTGCCCCCACAGCACCGCCACACTGCCCCCACAGCACCGCCACACTGCCCCCACAGCACCGCCACACTGCCCCCACAGCACCGTCACACTGCACCGCCACACTGCCCCCACAGCACCGCCACACTGTAAGAGATGGTTTTGGGCTGGCTGCTTATTTTACTGACAGCCTTATGGGTCCTGGTCAAAAGTAGTGCACCACATAGGGAATAGGGTGCCATTTGGGACGCACACCAGCAGTCTGCAAACACTCTCGTGGGGCGTTATTGATTTACTGAGATGATTCACACGGCAAGGCTTCACATTCGCATGAGGAGCGGTAGACGTGTTACATTTGTTTGCCAGCCAGCCACTAATTATTTTCCCTCAGCTGTGTGAGTGTGTGAGAGAGACAGTGTGAGTACATGTGTGTGTGTGCGCGTGGGTGCGTGCATGTGACTGTGTTCCTGTCCATGGAGGCCTCTATGCGAATACAGCATCCATGTATATGCATATATTTAGGTTTTTGAATGTACGTCACTGCAAAACTGCTACAGTATCTTATTTTATTTCTCTCCGTAGCTAGATATCTATCATGATCTGATTCTATTTCTATGGTCTCTCCATAGCAAGATATCTATCATGTTCTGATTCTATTTATATGGTCTTTCCATAGCTAAATATCTATCATGTTCTGATTCTATTTCTATGGTCTCTCCATAGCTAAATATCTATCATGTTCTGATTCTATTTCTATGGTGTCTCCATAGCTAAATATCTATCATGTTCTGATTCTATTTCTATGGTCTCTCCATAGCTAAATATCTATCATGTTCTGATTCTATTTCTATGGTCTCTCCATAGCTAGATATCTATCATGTTCTGATTCTATTTCTATGGTTTCTCCTTATAGCTGAATGTGGAGGAAAGTTCACAGGCGAGTCTTCAGGACGTATCCTGTCCCCTGGATACCCGTTCCCTTACGACAACAACCTCCGTTGCACCTGGATCATTGAGGTGGACTCTGGCAACATCGTTAGGTACTACTGATAATGAATTAGTATTAATCAAGTATCCTCCTTTTCGTGTATTGTCCTCTCATTTCAACAGCCAAGCAAAGGCCCTGCAAAGGTTATCTTGTTATATCTGTCTAGCAAAAAAAGTACAAGGTTACAGCTCTCTCTCACACTCACACACATACACTGACAGTCACTCTGGATAAGAGTGTCTGCTAAATTACTTTGATAGAAAAGTGAATACACTTTCATGGCTTTGAAAGAGCGAGCATCTAGTCCAGAAAGCAGACATTGTCCAGTGCATCAGTAAATCAAATCAAAGGTTGTTTGTCACATGCGCCAAATACAACATGCTGACTTACGAGCCCTTAACCAACAATACACTGTTTTTTAAAAGTAAGTAAGAATAATGTACTAAATAAACTAAAGGAACATTTGTAACACAATAAAAACAACAGAGTAGCAGCAGCGTATGTGAAGAGTGTGAAGGAAAGTGAATGTGTGTGTGTGTGTGGCGTCAATATGCGTGTGTGTGTGTTTTGTGTGTGTGTCCATGTGTCCGTGTGTGTGTGTGTTTTGTGTGTGTGTCCGTGTGTGTGTGTGTGTGTGTGTGTGTGTTGGGGTGTCAGTGTAGTATGTGTGAGTGTGTAGTTAGAATCCAGTGAGTGTACTTTGAGCCCTTGCAAGAGAGTCAGTGATAATAAAATAAGGCGGTCAATGCAAATAGTCCTGGTAGCCATTTGATTAACTGTTCAGCAGTCTTATGGCTTGGGGGTAGAAGCTGTTAAAGAGCCTTTTGATCCCAGACTTGGCGTTCCGGTACCATTGGCCGTGCGGTAGCAGAGAGAACAGTCAATGACTTGGGTGGCTGGAATCTTTGACAATTTTTAGGGCCTTCCTCTGACTCCGTCTGGTATAGAGGTCCTGGATGGCAGGAAGCTTGGCCCCAGTGATGTACTGGGCCGTACGCACTATCTTCTGTAGCACTTTGCAGTTGCCATACCAAGCGGTGATGCAACCAGTCAGGATGCTCTCGATGGTGCAGCTGTAGAACTTTTTGAAGATCTGGGGTCCCATGCCAAATCTTTTCAACCTCCTGGGGGGGAAAGAGGTGTTGTAGTGCCCTTTTCACGACTGTGTTGGTGTGTTTGGACCATGATAGGTCCTTAGTGTTGTTCACACCAATGAACTTGAAGCTCTCGACCTTCTCCACTACAGCCCCGTCGATGTGAATGTCTGCTCACATTATCGTGCCGACCTGAACCGTCCATTTTCCGCAACTACGATAGATTGGTAACCAGGCCAATGCGGTACAGATCAGCTTGGCTCTGTTGGGCTCAGCTCAGTGGTGTGACAGTGGTACAGGAGAGGCGCTCTGTGTCCCTCTGTGCTCTCTCCAGTATAGTCTATAGATGCCAGATGCCTCTTTGTTTTCAGTCTGAGAGCCCTGGGCTAGGCAGTCTAATGAGACTCAAATGCTCAATCATATATTAAATTATTAGTCTTGTGTAGAGCCGGAACAGTGTCACCTTGGAGGCGAACAATTTGTCCTGTTCCAACTCCCAGTTGGGCACCTCGTTTGAAATCATATTTTTATTCATGACTTTCTTTATTTTCTTCCACTGATGATCAGCACTGTCTGCTGAATGGAAGGAGTGTTATGACCACGAGCATCAATTACCTGCCTAGTTTTCTGACTTATAGCTTATTGTTTCTCTACGGCATCACTATACCTAGCCAGGTACCTTGGTCTTGCATCACAGCAGGACGTTATGTTATGTTGTATCTAGTTGCATTAAAAAAAGGAGAATGATAAAAACTAGAAGAAATAAAGCCTTAAATGTAGAACATACTGTACCAATATCAATGCAGAACATACTGTACCAATATCAATGCAGAACATACTGTACCAATATCAATGCAGAACATACTGTACCAATATCAATGCAGAACATACTGTACCAATATCAATGTAGAACATACTGTACCAATATCAATGCAGAACAAACTGTGTGTGTTTATATAAGACATTCAGTGATTTGACTTGATTTAAACCTCCTTTACCCCATGAGGAGCAAAGGTCATCCACAAAAAATGATCTCCTACGCGTTCTGTTTTTGAGCAAAATTTCTCAAGTTCCTTCCATGATTATCCACCATCTCTGTTATTACTCTATTATTCTGTAATTTATTGCAAGAGAATGTACTGCAGCCTAGGGTTTGCAAAATTCCAACAACTTTTTCTAAATTCTTCCAACCCCAGTCTGCAGTTCCTGGCCTTTGATACAGAGGCGTCCCATGACATCCTGAAGGTGTGGGACGGTCCTCCTGAGAATGAGATGGCCCTGAGGGAGGTGTCTGGCTCCCTGCTCCCCGAGGGGATACACAGCACCCTCAACCTGGTCACCATCCAGTTCGAGACCGACTTCTACATCAGCAAGTCCGGCTTCGCCATCCAATTCTCAAGTGAGTGGTTTACTGTTTGTGAAAAGTCTATGAAATGTATATCTTAAAAAAGCAAAGATACTCTCTGTGTCTGTTTCATACAGTCTGCTGGAGTGTACAGGTTTTGGTTATTCTCTGGAATGTTATTGGGCTCAGAGACATTGTTGGTTATGTATTGTGAAGGTCGCTATGAAGGATACTGCAACACTCATTAAATGTCATGTCAGCATTAAGGTGTTATGAATGTCTGTGCATGTACTCTTCAAAGTGATTGCATGAAGCCCCTGCATAGATTTAATTCCCTCCCTGTGTTGTGCCTGCCAGGTTCAGTGGCCACCGCCTGCAGAGACCCGGGGGTCCCCATGAACGGCAGTCGTAACGGGGACGGACGAGAGCCGGGTGACACTGTCACCTTTCTCTGTGACCCCGGGTACGAGCTCCAGGGAGAGTTGAAGATCACATGTATTCAAGTGGAAAACCGTTACTACTGGCAACCCAGCCCTCCTGTCTGCATAGGTGAGTGCTTTAATTACAGATAGGCCCTGGAGATTTTCCTGACCAGAAAAGGACCCTTGGCTCTAGGTATAGCTTTGTATTAATGTGAGTACTAACAGGTAGAGCCAGGGGGTTGTATTAATGTGAATACTAACAGATAGAGCCAGGGGGTTGTATTAATGTGAGTACTAACATATAGAGCCAGGGGGTTGTATTAATGTGAGTACTAACAGATAGAGCTAGGGGGTTGTATTAATGTGAGTACTAACAGATAGAGCCAGGGGATTGTATTAATGTGAATACCAACAGATAGAGCCAGGGGGTTGTATTAATGTGAGTACTAACAGGTAGAGCCAGGGGTTGTATTAATGTGAGTACTAACAGATAGAGCCAGGGGGTTGTATTAATGTGAGTACTAACAGATAGAGCCAGGGGGTTGTATTAATGTGAGTACTAACAGATAGAGCCAGGGGTTGTATTAATGTGAGTACTAACATATAGAGCCAGGGGATTGTATTAATGTGAATACTAACAGATAGAGCCAGGGGTTTTGTATTAATGTGAATACTAACAGATAGAGCCAGGGGTTGTATTAAAGTGAGTACTAACAGATAGAGCCATGGGGTTGTATTAATGTGAGTACTAACAGATAGAGCCAGGGGGTTGTATTAATGTGAGTACTAACAGATAGAGCCAGGGGGTTGTTTTAATGTGAATACTAACAGATAGAGCCAGGGGTTGTATTAAAGTGAGTACTAACAGATAGAGCCAGGGGATTGTATTAATGTGAGTACTAACAGATAGAGCCAGGGGGGTTGTATTAATGTGAGTACTAACAGATAGAGCCAGGGGGTTGTATTAATGTGAGTACTAACAGATAGAGCCAGGGGTTGTATTAATGTGAGTACTAACAGATAGAGCCAGGGGGTTGTATTAATGTGAATACTAACAGATAGAGCCAGGGGGTTGTATTAATGTGAGTACTAACAGATAGAGCCAGGGGGTTGTATTAATGTGAATACTAACAGATAGAGCCAGGGGGTTGTATTAATGTGAGTACTAACAGATAGAGCCAGGGGGTTGTATTAATGTGAGTACTAACAGATAGAGCCAGGGGGTTGTATTAATGTTAGTACTAACAGGTAGAGCCAGGGGGTTGTATTAATGTGAATACTAACAGATAGAGCCAGGGGGTTGTATTAATGTGAATACTAACAGATAGAGCCAGGGGGTTGTATTAATGTGAGTACTAACAGATAGAGCCAGGGGGTTGTATTAATGTGAGTACTAACAGATAGAGCCAGGGGGTTGTATTAATGTGAGTACTAACTGATAGAGCCAGGGGGTTGTATTAAAGTGAGTACTAACAGATAGAGCCAGGGGGTTGTATTAATGTGAGTACTAACAGGTAGAGCCAGGGGTTGTATTAATGTGAATACTAACAGATAGAGCCAGGGGATTGTATTAATGTGAGTACTAACAGATAGAGCCAGGGGTTTTATTAATGTGAGTACTAACAGATCGAGCCAGGGGGTTGTATTAATGTGAGTACTAACAGATAGAGCCATGGGGGTTGTTTTAATGTGAATACTAACAGATAGAGCCAGGGGTTTGTATTAATGTGAACACTAACAGATAGAGCCAGGGGGTTGTATTAAAGTGAGTACTAACAGATAGAGCCATGGGGTTGTATTAATGTGAGTACTAACAGATCGAGCCAGGGGGTTGTATTAATGTGAATACTAACAGATAGAGCCATGGGGTTGTTTTAATGTGAATACTAACAGATAGAGCCAGGGGGTTGTATTAAAGTGAGTACTAACAGATAGAGCCAGGGGGTTGTATTAATGTGAGTACTAACAGATAGAGCCAGGGGGTTGTATTAATGTGAGTACTAACAGATAGAGCCAGGGGGTTGTATTAATGTGAGTACTAACAGATAGAGCCAGGGGGTTGTATTAATGTGAGTACTAACAGGTAGAGCCAGGGGGTTGTATTAATGTGAATACTAACAGATAGAGCCAGGGGGTTGTATTAATGTGAATACTAACAGATAGAGCCAGGGGTTGTATTAATGTGAGTACTAACAGATAGAGCCAGGGGTTGTATTAAAGTGAGTACTAACAGATAGAGCCATGGGGGTTGTATTAATGTGAGTACTAACAGATCGAGCCAGGGGGTTGTATTAATGTGAGTACTAACAGATAGAGCCATGGGGGTTGTATTAATGTGAGTTCTAACAGATAGAGCCAGGGGGTTGTATTAAAGTGAGTACTAACAGATAGAGCCAGGGGGTTGTATTAATGTGAGTACTAACAGATAGAGCCAGGGGGTTGTATTAATGTGAGTACTAACAGATAGAGCCAGGGGGTTGTATTAATGTGAGTACTAACAGATAGAGCCAGGGGGTTGTATTAATGTGAGTACTAACAGGTAGAGCCAGGGGTTGTATTAATGTGAATACTAACAGATAGAGCCAGGGGGTTGTATTAATGTGAGTACTAACAGATAGAGCCAGGGGGTTTTATTAATGTGAGTACTAACAGATAGAGCCCGGGGGTTGTATTAATGTGAGTACTAACAGATAGAGCCAGGGGGTTGTATTAAAGTGAGTACTAACAGATAGAGCCAGGGGGTTGTATTAATGTGAATACTAACAGATAGAGCCAGGGGGTTGTATTAATGTGAATACTAACAGATAGAGCCAGGGGGTTGTATTAATGTGAGTACTAACAGATAGAGCCAGGGGGTTGTATTAATGTGAGTACTAACAGATAGAGCCAGGGGGTTGTATTAATGTGAGTACTAACAGATAGAGCCAGGGGGTTGTATTAAAGTGAGTACTAACAGATAGAGCCAGGGGGTTGTATTAATGTGAGTACTAACAGGTAGAGCCAGGGGGTTGTATTAATGTGAGTACTAACAGATAGAGCCAGGGGGTTGTATTAATGTGAGTACTAACAGATAGAGCCAGGGGGTTGTATTAATGTGAGTACTAACAGATAGAGCCAGGGGGTTGTATTAATGTGAGTACTAACAGATAGAGCCAGGGGTTGTATTAATGTGAGTACTAACAGATAGAGCCAGGGGTTGTATTAAAGTGAGTACTAACAGATAGAGCCAGGGGGTTGTATTAATGTGAGTACTAACAGATAGAGCCAGGGGGTTGTATTAATGTGAGTACTAACAGATAGAGCCAGGGGGTTTGTATTAATGTGAGTACTAACAGGTAGAGCCAGGGGGTTGTATTAATGTGAATACTAACAGATAGAGCCAGGGGGTTGTATTAATGTGAATACTAACAGATAGAGCCAGGGGGTTGTATTAATGTGAGTACTAACAGATAGAGCCAGGGGGTTGTATTAATGTGAGTACTAACAGATAGAGCCAGGGGGTTGTATTAATGTGAGTACTAACAGATAGAGCCAGGGGGTTGTATTAAAGTGAGTACTAACAGATAGAGCCAGGGGGTTGTATTAAAGTGAGTACTAACAGGTAGAGCCAGGGGGTTGTATTAAAGTGAGTACTAACAGATAGAGCCAGGGGGTGTATTAATGTGAGTACTAACAGATAGAGCCATGGGGGTTGTATTAATGTGAGTACTAACAGATAGAGCCAGGGGGTTGTATTAATGTGAGTACTAACAGATAGAGCCAGGGGGTTGTATTAAAGTGAGTACTAACAGATAGAGCCACTGGTTTCCCGTGACCACTATGTGTGAGCAGAGCAGGGAAAAACTATTTGCTCTCATTATAGACTTCTGTTGAGGTGAGTGCTTACAGGTAGGTCCAGGAGTTTTCCTCTTTCTAACCTTACGTTCCTCTCAGTAGTATTCTGTTTGTTCTGTTGAGTCCAATTCATCTATAGAAGCTGTAACAAGGGGAGAGCTTTGGGACAAGTATCATATAGCAGCCCGTTGGTGTTGCAGAGAGACTCAGACCATGCTACCCAGCCCCAGCCTCCTTGCCTGCTAGTTAACATATTGAATTAATATCCCTGAGTGTTGCCAGAACTTGCTGGCGCCAAGCAGCACTTAAGCTCTAGAGATGACTGACTGTCATCGTGCTCCAACCATTTGAATGAGGCAAGACATTAAATGAATTTCAATTTATTGGACGCAGATCCAAAGAGATAGTGTGCTTATAACAAGTACCTTGACGAAACCTCAAGGATTCTTGTCATCTCTTGATCAAGGGTGTCTTGTTTTAATGTGGCTTATAACGTCTGATCTCTCAAAACTAACTACATCAGCTGTTGTTATGGTTGCAAAATTCCGTTAACTTTCCCAAAAATGTCCATGTTTTCCAGAAATCCTGTTAGGAGGATTCCGGATTTCCCGCGTATTCCCTTCTGATTCCGGGAATCTTTCAACCAAGATTTTCTGAAAACCTGGTAATTCTGGGAACGTTACCGGAATTTTGCAGTCCCAAACACCATTTTATCTCCACAGAACTACATGTGTTTTTCCCTGTGGCATAACAGAGACAGTTAATGAGTACACGTTACATTTTCTCACTTCTCTTCTTCTCTTTCAGCCCCCTGTGGAGGAAACTTGACTGGATCCAACGGCTTCATCCTGTCTCCCAACTTCCCCCACCCCTACCCCCACAGCAAGGACTGTGATTGGCTAATAGCTGTCAACTCGGACTATGTCCTATCACTGGCATTCATCAGGTAACGTGTCAGCCTTTTAGGCGCTAATAGGTGCTAGTTTCCTCCAAAGTGATTAAGGCCTACTCTCCCTATCAATTCCACTGCATGCACACATACACACACACACACACACACACACACACACTCTACACCGCCACCAAGGTGGACATTAATGAGCATTTTGTCACGACCAAGGGGCGTGAGGTGATTATACAATGGTAACTGCTGACTGCTATTACTGTTATATTAAGAGGCGATTCATGTCTTAGGCGGGTAATTAGCTACCCCAGCTGGATTTCTTTCCTCACTTTGTCAGTAATGAACCCATAGTTGGCCTTCCTCAGCTCCCCGCTTTTAAGATGCTGTATCTAGACGTCCCAGCCTGCATTGACTGATGCGGCCACTTAATGGAAGAAAAAAGGAAGAACTTGTGTTTCACACCTAAATAGTCCTGTTAATTGTGTCAATTTTTTATTTAACCTTTGGCGGCCGCAAAGGCTGTCCCCCACAGACAGAGGTCAATGGTCAAAACAGGGTTAAGTTTGACTGCTGGTAGGCTACATAGTGTGGCGTATAGCTGACAGATGTTACCGCTGATGCTACTGTATAGGCCTCTAAGTTAAACTTAAAGCTATGAAATGAGGCCTCCCTCTGCCTTTCCACTACCAGCAGCTAGCTAGCTCCTCCTACTCCTCCCTCTGCCTTTCCACTACCAGCAGCTAGCTAGCTCCTCCTACTCCCCCCTCTGCCTTTCCACTACCAGCAGCAAGCTAGCTCCTCCTACTCCCCCCTCTGCCTTTCCACTACCAGCAGCTAGCTAGCTCCTCCTACTCCTCCCTCTGCCTTTCCACTACCAGCAGCTAGCTAGCTCCTCCTACTCCTCCCTCTGCCTCACCACTACCAGCAGCTAGCTAGCTCCTCCTACTCCTCCCTCTGCCTTTCCACTACCAGCAGCTAGCTAGCTCCTCCTACTCCCCCCTCTGCCTTTCCACTACCAGCAGCTAGCTAGCTCCTCCTACTCCTCCCTCTGCCTTTCCACTACCAGCAGCTAGCTAGCTCCTCCTACTCCTCCCTCTGCCTTTCCACTACCAGCAGCTAGCTAGCTCCTCCTACTCCCCCCTCTGCCTTTCCACTACCAGCAGCTAGCTAGCTCCTCCTACTCCTCCCTCTGCCTTTCCACTACCAGCAGCTAGCTAGCTCCTCCTACTCCCCCCTCTGCCTTTCCACTACCAGCAGCTAGCTAGCTCCTCCTACTCTTCCCTCTGCCTTTCCACTACCAGCAGCTAGCTAGCTCCTCCTACTCCTCCCTCTGCCTTTCCACTACCAGCAGCTAGCTAGCTCCTCCTACTCCTCCCTCTGCCTTTCCACTACCAGCAGCTAGCTAGCTCCTCCTACTCCCCCCTCTGCCTCTCCACTACCAGCAGCTAGCTAGCTCCTCCTACTCCCCCTCTGCCTTTCCACTACCAGCAGCTAGCTAGCTCCTCCTACTCCCCCCTCTGCCTTTCCACTACCAGCAGCTAGCTAGCTCCTCCTACTCCCCCTCTGCCTTTCCACTACCAGCAGCTAGCTAGCTCCTCCTACTCCCCCCTCTGCCTTTCCACTACCAGCAGCTAGCTAGCTCCTCCTACTCCTCCCTCTGCCTTTCCACTACCAGCAGCTAGCTAGCTCCTCCTACTCCCCCCTCTGCCTTTCCACTACCAGCAGCTAGCTAGCTCCTCCTACTCCTCCCTCTGCCTTTCCACTACCAGCAGCTAGCTAGCCCCTCCTACTCCCCCCTCTGCCTCACCACTACCAGCAGCTAGCTAGCTCCTCCTACTCCTCCCTCTGCCTTTCCACTACCAGCAGCTAGCTAGCTCCTCCTACTCCCCCTCTGCCTCACCACTACCAGCAGCTAGAGAGAGAGAGAGAGAGAGAGAGAGAGAGAGAGAGAGAGAGAGAGAGAGAGAGAGAGAGAGAGAGAGAGAGAGAGAGAGAGAGAGAGAGAGAGAGAGAGAGAGAGAGAGAGCATCTCCTCAGCTGGTGCTCAGGGTTGGAATTCCGAGGCTACTGTACATTGGCTGCTTTCGCCCTCCCTCTCTCCTTCCCTCTATCTACTGCAGCAGTGATATTGAGATAATGAAGTGGAATATTGAGCTCCGAAACATGAAATTATGCTTTATATGTCCACACACCCCTCTCTTGTTCTCTCTCTCTCTCTCTCTCTCTCTCTCTCTCTCTCTCTCTCTCTCTCTCTCTCTCTCTCTCTCTCTCTCTCTGTGTGTGTGTGTGTTTCTCCTCATTTTGCCAGGTCACTCCTTAATGAATACGTAGTCTCACGACCAGGAACATTCCTTTTTGTTAACAACAAGCTAAGTAGACAAGGGAGCTGTTTCCTTTTTGTCACAATCAAAATGACACTGTATAGTCTATTGTTGTATTCGTTAGCCTTGCTATTAAAGCATAGTGTTTTATATTCAAGTTGAAAGCTAGTCACTGCAGTGATGATGACACAGCAGTTTTCAAGCGACCAGTGTCGGGCAGCCATTTTGGTTCCACCAGTTAGACAGCTTAGTCTTGTATGTAAAGTGAGCTCTGCTCTCTCTTCTCATTTGAATGGTCCTATCCCCCAACACAAGGGAAGTAAATAACACAGCACATTGGAACAGTGGCTATTGGCAGTGGGACAGTGGTACAGGCCCTCAACCAGGGTGAAAATCCTTTTGTTCCGTTCCGTCTCGTAGACTTCCATTACACACTTCATTACTGACACCATTCTTTCCCAAAAAGACATGAAATATGTCCCCAATGAAAATAGAGAAAATTAATAATAATATATTGTAAAAAAAAAAAAGTGTCCCAATGCATTGGCAGGGTTGGCATGACAATGAGTAAGGGGCCTAGCACCAAGCCCTGGGGGGACACCCTTTGTATCTGCAGCAGAGTAATATTATTTTGTAAAAAGTGACCCATTGCCATTGCATTGGCAAGGTGGCAAATTTAGATTTCATTGTCATTGTCGCCAAATTGGGTATTATCATTGCTGCGTATTCAATTAGCAACCAAGCTAATTGTTTGTTGAGTGACAGCTCCAGACGCTAAGCAAAAAAAAAAAAAAAAAAGATCTGAACACATATGGTTATCAAAATTTAATTACTTTATTAATATGGTGTAGAGCAGGAGTTTTTCCCCCCATGTTTGGATTGCTATTATCTTACAATGAGCCTTTAGCTTTAGATGCAGGCTCAGTGAAGTGTGGTAATATCACTTAGCATACTCTTTCAGAAATATTAAATAAGAAAATACACCTCCCAATCTCTCTTATGTAAATGAGCTTCCCTGTTACAGAAATATGTGTGTATGTTAATCTTCACACAAACACACACACACACACACACACACACACACACACACACACACACACACACACACACACACACACACACACACATTCATTCTTGGAGATGCAGAGGATGGCAGTGAGCAGTTGTTAGTCCCCGTTTTGTGGTGAGTTTCCAGCTCAATAGGATAAGTGCCTAATCTTTGACTATACCAAAGCAATTACACTCCCTGGGTATTTATAGATCCTAGCGTTAGCGTCCTTAGCATTAGTGTTTTCCCACAGCAGAGATAAGGGTAATGAATGGAGCACTAGCAAGCGTTAAAGGGGGATATCATGGTGTTGTCTGGCTCTCCAGCCCTGATCCATAGAGATGAGAGGTTACGGATGATTTGAGGAATCTATTCATTAGCATCTGTGGCATTGGGTAGACACTGGCATCTGAGGCATCTGCCAGTGATCTGATTTCTCTCACTCTCTTTCTCTCCCCCCTCTCTCAATCTCTCTCTCGCTCTCTCTCCCCATCTCTCTTTCTCTCTCGCTCTCTCCCCCACCACCCACCCTCTCTCTCTCACCCCCCCTCTATCTCTCTCTCTCCCTCGCTCTCTCGCTCTCTCTACCCATCTCTCTCTCTCTGTCTTTCTTTCTTTCTCTCTCTCTCTCTCTCTCTCCCCCTCTCTCTCTCTCTCCCCCCCTCTCTCTCTATCCCTCCCTTTCTCTAGTTTCAGCATCGAGCCTAACTATGACTTCCTGTATATCTATGATGGGCCAGACAGCAACAGCCCTCTGATTGGCAGCTTTCAGGACAGCAAGCTTCCGGAGAGGATCGAGAGCAGCTCCAACACCATGCACCTGGCCTTCCGCAGTGACGGCTCTGTCAGCTACACCGGTTTCCACCTGGAATACAAAGGTAGGATGGCATCATGTTCTCCTAGATTCTTAGATGTACGTTTTTTTCTCTTAGAGGGAGGTTTCTTCTTAGCTTCTTAGCTACCAAAGTTAGAAATGTACATTGTTTCCTTTTTTTTTTTTTTGCATGTGCAGAGTTTAAGGAGAATCCAAATGCTTTCTATCTCTAGATTATACTGTCAGTAGGGGTAGATGTTTCTAGCATTTGAATGATGATTTGGTTAAACTCTTCTTTACTCTGATCAAGATGAAACTCCCTCACTGCCTGTGTTACCTGCTCCTGTTCACACTACTGTTAGAGGTTATTCCTGATATGTATATATTTCTATCCCCTCTTTAGCCAAGCTGCGTGAGTCGTGCTTCGACCCAGGCAGTGTGATGAACGGGACCAGGCTGGGCAGCGACTACAAGCTAGGTTCCACCGTGACGTTCTACTGTGAGCCGGGCTACGTTCTCCAGGGCTACTCCACTCTCACCTGCATCATGGGGGATGACGGCAGGCCCGGCTGGAACAGGGTTCTACCCAGCTGTCAAGGTATGGAGCATACCAACGTACCTGTTGAAGCTAGAGATACGGACATAGCTGTGTACTGGCTGGAACAGGGTTCTACCCAGCTGTCAAGGTATGGAGCATACCAACGTACCTGTTGAAGCTAGAGATATGGACACAGCTGTGTACTGGCTGGAACAGGGTTCTACCCAGCTGTCAAGGTATGGAGCATACCAACGTACCTGTTGAAGCTAGAGATATGGACACAGCTGTGTACTGGCTGGAACAGGGTTCTACCCAGCTGTCAAGGTATGGAGCATACCAACGTACCTGTTGAAGCTAGAGATACGGACATAGCTGTGTACTGGCTGGAACAGGGTTCTACCCAGCTGTCAAGGTATGGAGCATACCAACGTACCTGTTGAAGCTAGAGATATGGACACAGCTGTGTACTGGCTGGAACAGGGTTCTACCCAGCTGTCAAGGTATGGAGCATACCAACGTACCTGTTGAAGCTAGAGATATGGACACAGCTGTGTACTGGCTGGAACAGGGTTCTACCCAGCTGTCAAGGTATGGAGCATACCAACGTACCTGTTGAAGCTAGAGATACGGACACTAGCTGTGTACTATCACAAAAATAAAATAGGATAAGAGCGTCTGCTAAATGACTAAAATGTAAATGTAAAATGTGAGTGGGCAACCACAATTTTAAATATATTTGTTAGTAAGTTTACTGAGCCGGGGGAGGGAATCCAATACAAATGTAGGAAGGAAGGAAGGGGAAGGAAGGAAGGAAGGAAGGAAGGAAGGAAGGAAGGAAGGAAGGAAGGAAGGAAGGAAGGAAGGAAGGAAGGAAGGAAGGAAGGAAGGAAGGAAGGAAGGAAGGAAGGAAGAAGAAGATTGGATTTAGTAGCCAGTCTAAAACAATCATTATGGCTTACAGCACACATGCAAGCACACAGAAGATAACCGTAAGACTAGACTGCTGAGCTGTTTGTGTAATCCTTATGTGTGTTCCATCCTAGTCATTTCTGGGCAGATGTCGCATGGCCAATGTATCGAATAAATGGGTAACCGTACATGTTCCCTCCGAAGGTCAAAGCAGGTGTTGAGCTCTGCTCTGTGTGTCTGTTTGTTTCCTCCAGCGCCGTGTGGGAGTCGTTCCACAGGGTCAGAGGGCACAGTGCTGTCTCCTAACTTCCCCCACAACTACACCTCAGGACACAGCTGCGTAAACTCCATCTCCGTGCCACGAGAGTTCGGTAAGGACACAGTACTCATACTTTTGTTGGAGAGACATTTGGTGTGGACACAAGTGACCTCACACTTTTATTCCAGAGACTTTTGGTGTGAAATCAGCTCAATGTGGTGTGAATTAATTTTATTTAACATTTTTGTCAATAGACTTCATTAAAACTACAATCGCAGTCTTCTTTGATGCATTTTTAAAGCCAAACACCAATGTTGAAAGAGTTCAACGCATCCATCAGCCTTTTCGTCTTGATAGTAGGCTACCATTTGATGGCATGGGAATATTTGAACACAGACCTCTGCTGTATAAATATTTTTGAGTATTCATCAGTATTAGTCCCCCAGAGGTGGCAACAGGAAAGCCTTCAGAGCAGGTTCTTTATAGGATTCGCTGAAAGTTTTGTGGGTTCAGACACACTAAAGTACTGCTCACCTGTAACTAAGCAATGAGCCATCGATTTGCTGTCACGTGAGGCTTTAAAAGCTTTTTGATGCCATAAGGACTTGTCTCGCAGGAGGGTGAGATATAAATGGCTGCTTTTACACAGGCAGCCCAATTCTGATCATTTTTCCACTAATTGGTCTTTTGACAAATCATATCATATCTTTTCACATCAGATCTTTTTCAGAGCTGAACTGATTGGTAAAAATTGACCTGTTTCAGCGTTCTAGCCTGTTATATCTCAGTGTTATATTTCTTTCTTGCACTTGTGTCACGTTCGTTCATCGACGGGTCAGACCAAGGCGCAGCGTGATATGCATACATGTTTATTTGGAACGAATAAACAAGCGACAAAACAACAAACGAAACGTGAAGTCCACGGTACACAAACAACATACCTTACACGGAACAAGATCCCACAACCCACTAGTGCCAATAGGCTGCCTAAGTATGGTCCCCAATCAGAGACAACTAGCGACAGCTGCCTCTGATTGGGAACCACACCGGCCAACATAGAAATACACATACTAGAATATACAACATAGACAATCACCACATAGAAAATACACACCCTGACTCAACAAATAAGAGTCCCCAGAGTCAGGGCGTGACAACTTGATTCACACTGCCTTCCTCAATCAATATGTGAACAATGGAAAAGTCAATTGTGTTCCATTTAACCCTCTGCAGTCTAAGCACTGTTTAAGCCGGGGGATGGGGTTCTACTAAGCTATATGGAATTGTTTTAAGAAGGTCAATACAAGGATCATTTAGCTATTTGATGTCAAATGTTAAGACCCGTTGAAGTATCCCCCCCCCCAAAATAAAACATTTGATGAAAAATGTAATTTGTCCTTACTGCATTTAGCCCTGCGGGGCCGCGGAAATCGACTGTATAAATTTCAGCACTCGGGACAGCAACCATGGGCTGTCTCTGAGGTGTGGTTCCTTGGACAGAGCTAGAAAGCATCAAATGGCACCCCCTATTCCTGGTCAACATTTTACTCTACATTCTGGTCATTTAGCAGAGGCTCTTATCCAGTTAAGTCTTATTATAAGCTCCACCACCATTAGTTTATTAATGATTGAGGAATGTTTTTAAGTTGATTGTTTGAAAGAAAACAGTTGATTATGTAGGCCAAACACATACAGATTTAACTCCGGTTACTCAGTTTTGCTCTGCCAGTGGGGGGGAAATCAGAAGGATTTCTCCTTGAACACTGATCTACATTTCTATCCCTCAGTGTGACCCAGTCCTGTCAGTCCTCTAACTCTCAAACCCAGAGATATCCATTTAAAAGGAGTGCATTTGTTCTCTAAAGCCGGATACAAAAAAGCCTGGTGTGGATTTGCTCAAAGGGGATTGATTCCTCAACAGCCCTTCTAAACACACACATACAGTACACGGTGTGTGCGTGTGTGCGCGTGTGCATGTGTGCGTGCGTCCTATGATTCCAATACCCACACAGTATAGTTCTAATATAATGAATATCAATCGCTAAATATGATATGATTAAGACATTACACTTGAAACCTTCAGTCTTAGTAAATAATGTGAAGGAATGTTTGATCGCTGGCTACAACTGTCAGAATGTGCTCTAACATACATTAATTGCTATATTCAAATATGGAAGCGTTTTCTGAAATAAACTAGCTAGCATATCTCTGCCATATGGACATATGGACGTCATATGGACGTAGAAGTATCTAAAGACAAGGTTATCTGAAGTGTGCCAGCATTGATGAGATAAGTAATAAAATACAATACAATATGAATGTTTCGCTGTCACAGTACCCAACCAGACACAACACACACATCACAGGCTGGGAGCAGCAAAGGAGCTGCTGCCGAGCAGCGCATCTGGTGCGCTTAGGGGTAAAGTGCCTTTCTCAAGGGCGCAATGGCAGTAGGTAGCGTACAGGATATTGAAGCCGGTAACACTCTGCAGATTTCCCCTGCAGGCAGCTCGGGGGTTCGAAACCTTGAGGCTACCTCGTATTCTGCAGTAGCTTTAGGTTTGACCTAACACACTGCTGTCAAAGCTTCTCTTTCCCAAAACACAAATTACATGCACCTGGACAAGATCAATAGATCAATAGATCAGTAGAGCCAGAAATAGATGGGAGACGGAGAAGTTGGTTCCCAAGATGGGAGGTTTGCTTTGCTGTCTAATGCATGACCAACAGGGAGCCACGGTTCAGTGATTTCATTGGATTTTCCATTTGAAGGTAATAGGTGTCATGGATATAAACATAAACAGTCATCTTTAGACAACTTATTTTGTGCGCCACATCATCATCTGCCATTAGTTTTGACTGACCTGATCCTTGATCAGTGTGAGCATCGCATTCTGGACATAAATCACTGGTAGAACATCATTAGCAAGGGACAAGAGAGCACACACACACACACACAAACCACACACACAAACCACACACATACACACACACACACACACACAAACAAACCACACACACAAACCACACACATACACACACACACACACACACACAACAGATTATTACAAGATGCAGGCTGTCTTTGGCACATCTGGCACAATACTAATGGTAGAGGGGCAGATTTCTCACTTCACCAGCGCACCAGGATGTCACGAATTCTGCCGAGACTGCTCCTCCTCCTTGCTCGGGCAGGCTTCGGCGTTCGTCGTCCCCGGAGTACTAGCTGCCACCGTTGAATGTTTCGATGTTCGTTTGGTTGGGTCTGTCTGTTACACCTGTGTCCGTTTGGGTCTGATTATGTGCCCTATAAGTTTCCTGTGTTGTTTTCGTTAGTTTGTGTGTTATTTTCCGCCTGTCCGTTGGTGTCACCTGTGCTGTACTCTGGACTTAGTTTATTGTGACGCACTTTGTTGCGTTGTCGCTCGCCTCCTTGTTTTGAGGTCCTTTATTTTGTATTGTTTATACAGTTAGTAAAGTCTTGTTTGACTCAGCCTATGCGTCCTGCGTCTGACTCCTCAACCGCATCCACATCAACACTGACACAGGAAAACTGGTTGCAATAATAAAGTCATTGCAACCAGCTTAGTCATCTGGAACAGTTGCTCAAGTTTTTAGGGGGTAAATCAGTTTTAATATTGCAGATAGATTGTGATGTCAATGTTGTTAATTTTTTTAGTTTAATTTATTTGCACCAAAGAAAACAAGTGATAGACAACAATATAGATATAACAATTTTAAAATGGTGTGCAGATGTGGTTGGAAGCCCAAGGGCTTATATAAAAATCACACCACAAAAAATCAATATACAATACATATGTTTTTAAAAAGGTTTGTTAAAATAGATAACGAAACCTATTAATTATCAATGTATAAATGAATTGATCAGTAATCACGAAAAAAACTAACAGTATTTGTTTTGTTTAAATGTGTGTGTGAGAGTTAGGCTATATGGAGGAGATTACTGAGTAGTTTGGTTCATCAGGCTGACCCCCAGTCTTCATGGAGGAGATTACTGAGTAGTTTGGTTCATCAGGCTGACCCCCAGTCTTCATGGAGGAGATTACTGAGTAGTTTGGTTCATCAGGCTGACCCCCAGTCTTCATGGAGGAGATTACTGAGTAGTTTGGTTCATCAGGCTGACCCCCAGTCTTCATGGAGGAGATTACTGAGTAGTATGGTTCATCAGGCTGACCCCCAGTCTTCATGGAGGAGATTACTGAGTAGTTTGGTTCATCAGGCTGACCCCCAGTCTTCATGGAGGAGATTACTGAGTAGTTTGGTTCATCAGGCTGACCCCCAGTCTTCATGGAGGAGATTACTGAGTAGTTTGGTTCATCAGGCTGACCCCCAGTCTTCATGGAGGAGATTACTGAGTAGTTTGGTTAATCAGGCTGACCCCCAGTCTTCATGGAGGAGATTACTGAGTAGTTTGGTTAATCAGGCTGACCCCCAGTCTTCATGGAGGAGATTACTGAGTAGTATGGTTCATCAGGCTGACCCCCAGTCTTCATGGAGGAGATTACTGAGTAGTATGGTTCATCAGGCTGACCCCCAGTCTTCATGGAGGAGATTACTGAGTAGTTTGGTTCATCAGGCTGACCCCCAGTCTTCATGGAGGAGATTACTGAGTAGTTTGGTTCATCAGGCTGACCCCCCAGTCTTCATGGAGGAGATTACTGAGTAGTTTGGTTCATCAGGCTGAACCCCCAGTCTTCATGGAGGAGATTACTGAGTAGTTTGGTTCATCAGGCTGACCCCCAGTCTTCATGGAGGAGATTACTGAGTAGTTTGGTTCATCAGGCTGAACCCCCAGTCTTCATGGAGGAGATTACTGAGTAGTTTGGTTCATCAGGCTGACCCCCAGTCTTCATGGAGGAGATTATTGAGTAGTTTGGTTCATCAGGCTGACCCCCAGTCTTCATGGAGGAGATTACTGAGTAGTTTGGTTCATCAGGCTGACCCCCAGTCTTCATGGAGGAGATTACTGAGTAGTTTGGTTCATCAGGCTGACCCCCAGTCTTCTCTTGAAGTTATTGAGTTGACTATGGCAGTGGGGAGAGTGAAGGTTATCGCAGTGTCTTGTGTTATATAGATGCATTTCAGAATTAACCTGGAAGGATCCATTGAAGGGTTTAGATAAACTGTCTGGGAGGTATGAGTATTTGTAGATGGAAGGGCATAATTGGCGTACATGAATGTCGTAAATAGACAATATATTGAGGTTTCTTAAACAAATCAAATCAAATGTTATTTGTCACATGCGCCGAATACAACATGTGTAGATCTTACAATGAAATGCTTACTTACAAGCCCTTAACCAACAATGCAGTACTCCTGAGTGGCGCAGTGGTCTAAGGCACTGCATCGCAGTGCTAACTGTGCCACTAGAGATCCTGGTTCGAAACCAGGCTCTGTCGCCGCCGGCCACGACCGGGAGACTCATGGGCGGCGCACAATTGGCCCAGCGTCGTCCAGGGTATGGGAGGGAATGGCCGGCAGGGATGTAGCTCAGTTGATAGAGCATGGTGTTTGCAACGCTAGGGTTGTGGGTTCGTTTCCCACGGGGGGCCAGTATAAAAAATACATAAAAAATATGTATTCACTAACTGTAAGTCACTCTGGATAAGAGCGTCTGCTAAATGACTAAAATGTAAATGTAAGAAAGAATACCAAACAAAATCACAAAAAAATACAATATAAAATAATACGAAATAAAAGTAACAAATAATTAAAGAGCAGCAGTTAAAATAACAGTAGCGAGGCTATATACAGGGGGTACAGGGTCAGTGTGCGGGGGCACAGGTTAGTCGAGGTAATACAGGTAATATGTACATGTAGGTAGAGTTATTAAAGTGACTATGCATAGATAATAAACAGAGAGTAGCAGCAGCGTAAAATAGTCTGGGTAGCCATTTGATTAGATGTTCAGGAGTCTTATGGCTTGGTGGTAGAAGCTGTTTAGAAACCTCTTGAACCTAGACTTGGTGCTGGTACCGCTTGCCGTGCGGTAGCAGTGAGAACAGTCTATGACTAGGGTGGCTGGAGTCTTTGACAATTGGTAGGGCCTTCCTCTGACACCGCCTGGTATAGAGGTCCTGGATGGCAGGAAGCTTGGCCCCAGTGATGAACTGGGCCGTACGCACTACCCTCTGTAGTGCCTTGCGGTCGGAGGCCGAGCAGTTGCCATACCAGGCAGTGATGCAACCAGTCAGGATGCTCTCGATGGTGCAGCTGTATAACCTTTTGAGGATCTGAGGACCCATGCCAAATCTTTTCAGTCTCCTGAGGGGGAATAGGTTTTTTCGTGCCCTCTTCACGGCTGTCTTGGTGTGCTTGGACCATGTTAGTTTGTTGGTGATGTGGACACCAAGGAACTTGAAGCTCTCAACCTGCTCCACTCCAGCCCCATCGTTGAGAATGGGGGCGTGCTCAGTCCTCTTCTTTTTCCTGTAGTCTACAATCATCTCCTTTGTCTTGATCAAGTTATGTGAGAAGTTGTAATCCTGGCACCACACGGCCAGGTATCTGACCTCCTCCCTATAGGCTGTCTCGTCGTTGTCGGTGATCAGGCCTACCACTGTTGTGTCATCAGCAAACTTAATGATGGTGTTGGAGTCGTACCTGGCCATGCAGTGAACAGGGAGTACAGGAGGGGACTGAACACGCACCCCTGAGGGTCCCCCGTGTTGAGGATCAGAGTGGCGGATGTGTTGTTACCTTCCCTTACCACCTGGGGGCGGCCCGTCAGGAAGTCCAGGATCCATTTTTTATTCCTGATTTTTTTTTTTTTTTTTACAATATTTCTTATTCTTACTAGTGAATACAATAATGTTGGATTTTTTAACATTTAAAGATAATGTGTTTATCTGGAACCATTCAGAAAATGTGGCCATGCCTGAGATGGCTTCATTAATTAGTGAATCAAAATTATTGTGTGATAAAATATAATTGGTATCATCAGCAAAGAGAATGGGAAGTACGGTAGAAGACACAGCAGCAAGGTCATTGATAGAGATTAGGAATAACAAAGGTCCAATTATCAAACCCTGTGGGACTCCACAGGATATCTTGGCCCTGGTAGATTCACAGCCGTTTGTTGTTGTTTTCTATCATAAACATAACTATATAACCAATTATATGTAAAATCATGAAAACCTTAATAATGCAATTTAGAAAGTAATATTTATTGATCAATCATGTCAAACGCTTTGGATAAATCTAAAAAGATGCCAAGAGCATATTCATTGTTAACGACTGTAAAGATTTTATACACAAGTTGAGCCATATCAGTGGAGTAGTTTTTAAGAACACCATATTGGTGCTCATATAGAATACAGTGTTGAAACCATATTGGTGCTCATATAGAATACAGTGTTGAAACCATATTGGTGCTCATATAGAATACAGTGTTGAAACCATATTGGTGCTCATATAGAATACAGTGTTGAAACCATATTGGTGCTCATATAGAATACAGTGTTGAAACCATATTGGTGCTCATATAGAATACAGTGTTGAAACCATATTGGTGCTCATATAGAATACAGTGTTGAAACCATATTGGTGCTCATATAGAATACAGTGTTGAACCATATTGGTGCTCATATAGAATACAGTGTTGAAACCATATTGGTGCTCATTTAGAATACAGTGTTGAAACCATATTGGTGCTCATATAGAATACAGTGTTGAAACCATATTGGTGCTCATATAGAATACAGTGTTGAAACCATATTGGTGCTCATATAGAATACAGTGTTGAAACCATATTGGTGCTCATATAGAATACAGTGTTGAAACCATATTGGTGCTCATATATAGAATACAGTGTTGAATCCATATTGGTGCTCATATAGAATACAGTGTTGAAACCATATTGGTGCTCATATAGAATACAGTGTTGAAACCATATTGGTGATCATATAGAATACAGTGTTGAAACCATATTGGTGCTCATTTAGAATACAGTGTTGAAACCATATTGGTGCTCATATAGAATACAGTGTTGAAACCATATTGGTGCTCATATATAGAATACAGTGTTGAAACCATATTGGTGCTCATATAGAATACAGTGTTGAAACCATATTGGTGCTCATATAGAATACAGTGTTGAAACCATATTGGTGCTCATATAGAATACAGTGTTGAAACCATATTGGTGCTCATATATAGAATACAGTGTTGAAACCATATTGGTGCTCATATAGAATACAGTGTTGAAACCATATTGGTGCTCATATAGAATACAGTGTTGAAACCATATTGGTGCTCATATAGAATACAGTGTTGAAACCATATTGGTGCTCATATAGAATACAGTGTTGAAACCATATTGGTGCTCATATATAGAATACAGTGTTGAATCCATATTGGTGCTCATATAGAATACAGTGTTGAAACCATATTGGTGCTCATATAGAATACAGTGTTGAAACCATATTGGTGCTCATATAGAATACAGTGTTGAAACCATATTGGTGCTCATATAGAATACAGTGTTGAAACCATATTGGTGCTCATATAGAATACAGTGTTGAAACCATATTGGTGCTCATATAGAATACAGTGTTGAAACCATATTGGTGCTCATATATAGAATACAGTGTTGAAACCATATTGGTGCTCATATAGAATACAGTGTTGAAACCATATTGGTGCTCATATAGAATACAGTGTTGAAACCATATTGGTGCTCATATATAGAATACAGTGTTGAAACCATATTGGTGCTCATATATAGAATACAGTGTTGAATCCATATTGGTGCTCATATAGAATACAGTGTTGAAACCATATTGGTGCTCATATAGAATACAGTGTTGAAACCATATTGGTGCTCATATAGAATACAGTGTTGAAACCATATTGGTGCTCATATAGAATACAGTGTTGAAGCCATATTGGTGCTCATATAGAATACAGTGTTGAAACCATATTGGTGCTCATATAGAATACAGTGTTGAAACCATATTGGTGCTCATATAGAATACAGTGTTGATTTAAATGTTTCAACTTTCTCTTATACACCAATTGTTCTGGGATTTTAGAAACACATGGTAGTACAGATATAAAACATGGTAGTACAGATATAAAACATGGTAGTACAGATATAAAACATGGTAGTACAGATATAAAACATGGTAGTACAGATATAAAACATGGTAGGACAGATATAAAACATGGTAGTACAGATATAAAACATGGTAGTACAGATATAAAACATGGTAGTACAGATATAAAACATGGTAGTACAGATATAAAACATGGTAGTACAGATGTAAAACATAGTAGTACAGATATAAAACATGGTAGTACAGATATAAAACATGGTAGTACAGATATTGGGCGATATTGTAATTGTCTGCATCATTTCCAGTCCCCCATATATTTATTATTTTCCCCTAACCCTAACACCCCTCCCCTAATTGGAGTAAAATAATGGACAACAATACTTGGGCTTCTTCTTCCAGCTTATACATTTTACAGACATGGTTTCCATCCAGTTTTGATGTCTAATTTCCATATACACTGAGTGTACAAAACATTAAGGACACCTACTCTTTCCATGACATAGACTGACCAAGTGAATACAGGTGAAAGCTATGATCCCTTATTGATGTCACTTGTTAAATCCACTTCAATCAGTGTAGATGAAGGGGAGGAGACAGGTTAAAGCATGATTGTTAAGCCTTGAGACAATTGAGACATGGACAATCGAGACTGTGTGTGGGAGAGTTAGGCTATATGGAGGAGATTACTGAGTGGTTTGGTTCATAAGGCTGACTATGTGAGCACCAGTGACTCGGTCAATAAAGAAGTGGTCAGATGACGCAGATGCTAAGCTACAGGACTGTTTTGCTAGCACAGACTGGAATATGTTCCAGGATTCTTCCGATGGCATTGAGGAGCACACCACATCAGTCACTGGCGTCATCAATAAGTGCATCGATGATGTCGTCCCCACACTGACCGTACGTACATACCCCAACTAGAAGCCATGGACACAGGCAACATCCTCACTGAGTTAAAGGGTAGAACTGCCGCTTTCAAGGAGCGGGACTCCGGAAGCTTATAAGAAATACCGTTATGCCCTCCGACGAACCATCAAACAGGCAAAGCGCCAATACAGGACTAAAATTGAATCGTACTACAACGGCTCTGATGCTCGTTGGATGTGGCAGGGCTTACAAAACTATTACAGACTACAAAGGGATGCACAGCCGCGAGCTGCCCAGTGACACGAGCCTACCAGACGAGCTAAATTACTTCTATGCTCGCTTCGAGGCAAGCAACACTGAAGCATGCATGAGAGCATCAGCTGTTCCGGACGACCGTGTGATCACGCTCTCCGTAGCCAATGTGAGTAAGACCTTTAAACAGGTCAACATTCACAAGGCCGCAGGGCCAGACGGATTACCAGGTACTCCGAGCATGCGCTGACCAACTGGCAAGTGTCTTCACTGACATTTTCAACCTGTCCCTGACTGAGTCTGTAATACCAACATATTTCAAGCAGACCACCATAGTCCCTGTACCCAAGAACACTAAGGTAACGTGCCTAAATGACTACCGACCCGTAGCACTCACGTCTGTAGCCATGAAGTGCTTTGAAAGGCTTGTCATGGCTCACATCAACACCATTATCCTAGAAACCCTAGACCCACTCCAATTTGCATACCGCCCCAACAGATCCAGAGATGATACAATCTCTATTGCACTCCACACTTCATTTTCCCACCTGGACAAAAGGAACCTACGTGAGATATTTTTTAGTTTTTTTGTCATTTAGCAGACGCTCTTATCCAGAGCGACGTACAGTTAGTGAGTGCATACATTTTCTTTTTCATACTGGTCCCCCGTGGGAATCGAACCCACAACCCTGGCGTTGCAAGCGCCATGCTCTACCAACTGAGCTACACAGGACTATGCTATTCATTGACGACAGCTCAGCGTTCAATACCATAGTGCCCTCAAAGCTCATCACTAAGCTAAGGACCCTGGGACTAAACACCTCCCTCTGCAACTGGATCCTGGACTTCCTGACGGGCCGCCCCCAGGTGGTAAGGGTAGTTAACAACACATCTGCCACGCTGATCCTCAACACGGGGGCCCCTCAGGGGTGCGTGCTCAGTCCCCTCCTGTACTCCCTGTTCACCCATGACTGCATGGCCAGGCACGAATCCAACACCATCATTAAGTTTTCCGACGACACAACAGCGGTAGGCCTGATCACCGACATCGATGAGACAGCCTATAGGGAGGAGGTCAGATACCTGGCTGTGTGGTGCCAGGATTACAATCTCTCCCTTAACTTGATCAAAACAAAGGAGATGATTGTAGACTACAGGAAAAAGAAGAGGACTGAGCACACCCCCATTCTCATCGACGGGGCTGGAGTTGAGCAGGTTGAGAGCTTCAAGTTCCTTGGTGTCCACATCATCAACAAACTATCATGGTCCAAACACACCAAGACAGTCGTAAAGAGGGCATGTCAAAGCCTATTCCCCCTAAGGAGACTGAAAAGATTTGGCATGGGTCCTCAGATTCATTTGGCATGGGTCCAAGGCTCAATCGCAATAGCCCCCTTAGCCTTCCCCATCGTTTTCAACTGTCCTTCTGTGGGGGAGTGTCCCTCAAAAACGGAGCAACTAGTGGTAGACCCATGGGGCGGCGCACAATTGGCCCAGCGTCGTCCAGGGTAGGGGAGGGAATGGCCGGCAGGGATGTAGCTCAATTGCAACGCCAGGGTTGTGGGTTTGATTCCCACAGGGGGCTAGTATGAAAAAATACAAAAAATAATGTCTGCACTCACTAACTGTAAGTCACTCTGGATAAGAGCGTCTGCTGAATGACTAAAATGTAAAAATGTAAATGTAAATGGTAAGGAGAGATATGTAACCCTAGGGAAGCGAGACACCCCACTTCTGCTTCAATGAAAGTCAATGAACTAAGTAGACCACACCCAGCTGCTATTGCATTGGTGTCTATGGGAGACACACCCAGGTAAGTATACCAGAACTGACAATTTTTTTTCAATGGTAAACGGCCTGAGTGAACTATCTTCATTTATCCACCATCTTGGTCACTACATCACTCGCACACAACAGAAGCCGCCGAAGGATAGCCTGTCACGCAATCCATTGACGACAAGCCTTGATTTTTCACAATGCGGCAGTAATAGCTTTTCTTATATTTCTCATGTAACAAATACATACAATACTTATCAAATGAGCAACAAATGAGAACTGCAAAACAACAATGTGACCGTTGTGTACATCCTCTGGCTGTGGTTCAATGTGGAGTGGTACTGAAGCAGGACTTGGTTCAATATGGAGTGGTACTGAAGCAGGACTTGGTTCAATATGGAGTAGTACTGAAGCAGGACTTGGTTCAATATGGAGTGGTACTGAAGCAGGATTTGGTTCAATGTTGAGAAGTACTGAAGCAGGACTTGGTTCAATGTGGAGTAGTACTGAAGCAGGACTTGGTTCAATATGGAATAGTACTGAAGCAGGACTTGGTTCAATGTGGAGTGGTACTGAAGCAGGACTTGGATCAATGTGGAATAGTATTGAAGCAGGACATTCATTCCATAATAGTTTGACATGTAACAGTCGTATTTCCTTCATTCAGTCATTTTCTGCAATTTCTTGGGGATTAACAATTAACCAGTGGAAGAAATTAAAACCTTTTCTCAACTAATATTTATACCAAACGTTTTATGGTCCATACACAGATCGGCTACATAGCTAAGCATCCATAGCATACAGGTATTTTTATCCTCCACTACACAATAAGCAAGAAAATAATTAGCTAGCTGTGTTAATTCAGCTGCATTGCATGATAAATATCTTCAATATTTAATGTTAACATTACTAAAATAAAGCTTATAAAATGTATTCAATTTGGAGTAAATGCTTTAGCTAAATTCTTAATGTCAAATCAGATTTTATTGGTCACATACACGTGTATAGCAGATGTTATTGCGGGTGTAGCGAAATGCTTGTGCTTCTAGCTCCGACAGTGCAGTAATATCTAAGAAGTAATATCTAACAATTTCACAACTTATACCCAACACACACAAATCTAAGTAAGGAATTGAATTAAGAATATATACATGTATGGATGAGCAATGATAGAGCGGCATGCACTATGATACAGTAGAATAGTATAGAATGCAGTATATACAGTTGAAGTCGGAAGTTTAAATACACCTTAGCCAAATACATTTAAACTCAGTGTTTCATAATTCCTGACATTTAATCCTAGTAAATATTCCCTGTTTTAGGTCAGTTAGGATCACCACTTTATTTTAAGAATGTGAAATGTCAGAATAATAGTAGAGAGAATTATTTATTTCAGCTTTTATTTATTTCCTCACATTCCCAGTGGGTCAGAAGTTTACATACACTCAATTAGTATTTGGTAGCATTGCCTTTAAATTGTTTAACTTGGGTCAAACATTTCGGGTAGCCTTCCACAAGCTTCCCACAGTAAGTTGGGTGAATTTTGGCCCATTCCTCCTGACAGAGTTGGTGTAACTGAGTCAGGTTTGTAGGCCTCCTTGCTCGCACATGCTTTTTCAGTTCTGCCTTTCTTTCTCTCTAACTCTGGCCCCAGGCACAGCATGTGAACACTATAGAGAGATCATCCTCTCCTCTTCTCCTCTCCTCCCACTCACAACCCCCATGCCACACCATGGGTGCACCCTCTGCTCTTTCCT
>NC_059208.1:56603111-56685611 GCF_020615455.1 Coregonus clupeaformis | reverse complement strand
CACAAAGAAACACAGAATTACAGGGTATGGGAGCGGGCACGAAGCGCAATTCATGAACCAATTGACTTAGGCATCTGCTCACTTGGATACAAAATCAGACATTGAATATCCCTTTGAGCGTGGTGAAGTTATTAATTACACTTTGGATTGTGTATCAATACACTCAGTCACTACTTAGATACAGGGCGCACTTCCTAACTCAGTTGCTGGAGAGGAAGGAAACCGCTCAGAGATTGCACCATGAGGCCAATGGTGACTTTAAAACAGTTATAGAGTTTAACATTGTAGTTACTCCACAATACTAACCTAATTGACAGAGTGAAAAGAAGGAAGCATGTACAGAATACAAATATTCCAAAACGTGCATCCTGTTTGCAACAAGGCACTATAGCAATACTGCAGAAAATGTGGCAAAGCAATTAAAGTGTTATGTTTGGGGCAAATCCAATACAACGCATTACTGAGTACCACTCTCCATATTTTCAAGCATAGTGTTGGTTGCATCATGTTATGGGTGTGCATGTAATTGTTAAGGACTGGGGAGTTTTTCAGGATAAAAAAGAAACAGAATGGAGCTAAGCACAGGCAAAATCCTAGAGGAAAACCTGGTTCGGTATGGTTTCCACCAGACACTGGGAGACGAATTCATCTTTCAGCAGGACAATAACCTAAAACACAAGGCCAGATCTACACTGGAGTTGCTTACCAAGACGACATTGAATGTTCCTGAGTGGCCTAGTTACAGTTCTGACTTAAATCGGCTTGAAAATCTGTTGCAAGACTTGAAAATGGTTGTCTAGCAATGATCAACAACCAATTTGACAGAGCTTGAAGAATTTTGAAAAGAATAATGGGCAAATATTGTACAATCCAGGTGTGCAAAGCTCTTAGAGACTTACCCAGAAAGACTCACAGCTGTAATTGCTGCCAAAGGTGATTCTAACACATATTGACTCAGGGGTGTGAATACTTATGTAAATGTTATATTTCAGTATTTCCTTTTCAATAAATTTGCAACAATAAAATAAAAAGTAATACTCACTTAGAAATTATGGGGTATTGTGTGTAGATGGGTGAGAAAAAAAAATACTATTTAATCCATTTTGAATTCAGGCTGTAACACAACAAATGTGGAATAAGTCAAGGGGTATGAATACCTTCTGAAGCCACTGTATTTGACTCATTCATTCATTCTAGCTGTAAGGTTCTGTATTAATTTTCTTAGTTCACCTTGTGTTCTTGAAAGTAGCCCTGTTTCTTTGTGTTCTTGAACGTAGCCCTGTTTCTTTGTGTTCTTGAACGTAGCCCTGTTTCTTTGTGTTCTTGAACGTAGCCCTGTTTCTTTGTGTTCTTAAACGTAGCCCTGTCTTTCATTTTTGTTCATTGATTTCACCTGTGTTAGTTTCTCACCTGGTCTCATCAGCTCCTTCTTTAGTTCAGGTCATTCTGTTTGTGCCTTGTGAGGTATTGATCGTTTTGACTCTACTAAGCCTTTTCCTAGATCGTTTGTGAGAACCAGTTATAGTCTTCAGTCCTATTTTTGATTCACCTGCCTGTTTGCCTACCTGTGTATGACCATTGCCTGCCTGTGACCACGATTCCTGCCTTCTGCGAAGGTGAAATAAACACCTGCCACACTGCGCGTGAATCTACACCTTTTTCTCCCTGAGTATTCGTTACAGAATACCTCACCCAAAAAACTGAATGGATTCAGCGGAGCTACAGTGGCGCCTAACCCGGCAAGAGGAGCGTATGAAGGAAATCTGCCATCTTCTCCGCCAGCCTATCCCTACTCCTCCGATGCCAGGTATTGTAACCCATAGCCCTCGTTCATTCATATCCATGCCTGGAAGATATGACGGTTCACCTGGGAAATGTCAGGGATTTCTGAAGCAATGCAGCAAATACATCGAGCACAACCCCACTAACTTCGCCACCGACACGAGCAGGGTGGATTTTGTTGTGTCTCTACTCACAGGCAAAGCCCTGGATTGGGCCACCGCCATATGGACTGCCAACAGCACAGAATTTGGATCCGAGACCCATTTCCACACCCTCTTCAAAGAGGTATTCGATCGCTCTACTTCCGGTCATCCAATAGGAGAAATCCTCATAGAACTTCAACAAGGACGCAATTCAGCTGCCGAGTATGCCCTCGGGTTCCGCACCATGGCTGCAGGGAGTGGGTGGAGTGAGGCTGCTTTACTTACCGTCTACCGAAGAGGGCTCAACAGGGAACTTCAGGCGGAGCTGGCCTGTAAAAGTGACCTTCAGGATTTAAATCAATACATTTGTATGTCCATCTCCATCGACCACCTCATCGCCGATCGCCGAAGAACTCTGCCACCCAGGAACCCGAAACCTTCTCTTCTTCGTTTGATAAAAGGATGGTGGTCTCCGTCCATGTATTGATTACCGTTCCCTGAATGACGTCACGGTCAAGAACCGTTTCCCTCTTCCTCTGATCCCAGCGACCCTTGAACAAGTGGGCCGCGCCAACATCTATACAAAACTCGACCTGAGGAGTGCTTATAACCTTGTCCGTATACGTGAAGACGAAGAATTGAAGATGGCCTTTATCACCGCACGAGGGCACTACGAATACCTGGTCATGCCCTACGGCCTTACTAACGCCCCCGCCGTCTTCTAATCCTTTATGAACAAGGTTTTCCAGGATGTGATCAACCGCTTTCTCATCGTCTACATTGATGACATCCTGATTTAATCCCACTTCCTGAAGGAACACATACCGCATGTACAAAAGGTTCTTCAACGGCTCCTTGACCATAACCTTTATGTGAAGACTGAAAAGAGCTTCCATGTAACCTTGGTAAACTTCCTCGGTTTCATACTGACACCTGGAGGGGTCAGCATGGATGAGAACAAAGTCACCACCATCAGTAACTGGCCCAAACCCACCACCGTTAAGGAACTCCAACGTTTCATCGGGTTCTCCAACTTCTATCGCCGCTTCATTCGGAACTTTAGTTCTACTGCCGCTCCCCTCACTGCCCTTACCAGCCAAAAGACCCGGACCCTTCAATGGACTGATACCGCCCTGACTGCTTTCAACAACTTGAAATGCCTCTTCACCTCAGCTCCTGTCCTTCGCCAACCTGATCCGACCCTTCCTTTCACCCTGGAGGTGGATGCCTCCGAAGTAGGTGTAGGAGCCATACTCTCTCAGCGGGTGGAAACACCTCCAAACTCACATCCCTGTGCCTTCTTCTTCAGGAAGTTATCCTCTGCTGAGAGGAATTACGATGTGGGGAACAGAGAACTCCTTGCCATCAAGCTGGCCCTCGAGGAGTGGCGCCACTGGTTGGAGGGCGCACAACATCCCTTTCTCGTCCTAACAGATCATCCCAATCTGGAATATATCAGAGGGGCCAAGAGGTTAAACTCCAGACAACCCCGCTGGGCTCTCTCCTTCACACGCTTCCATTTTCATGTTACTTATATCCCTGGAAAGAAAAACGTAAAAGCTGATGCTTTCTCCCGCCAGTTTGACCTTCCGACCAGTAACTCAGACCCTACACCCATTCTTCCTTCCTCTTGCATTATGGGACCGGTACTGTGGGAGGTTCACTCTGCCATACAAGAAGCCCTAACCTCAGACCTGGGTCCTCCTGAGACACCAGCTGGGAAGAGTTACGTGCCAGCAGCTATTAGACCCCAACTGATGCAATGGTGTCACACGTCCTTGGGGTCAGGACATCTGGGCATTACACGAACCACCGAACTACTAGCCCATAAGTTCTGGTGGTCCTCACTGGCATCCGACATAAGGGATTACGTACTCTCCTGTCCAGTCTGTGCCCAAACCAAAAGCCCTCGCCATCTCCCTTCCGGTAAGCTTCAACCTTTGCCAATCCCTCACAGACCCTGGTCCCACATAGCTGTTGACTTCATCACAGACCTTCCTGAATCCTCTGGTATAATAGACCGTTTTTCAAAAATGTGTCGTCTGGTTCCTCTTCCTCATTTATTTAACGCCATGGAATTGGCTGAGTGTATGTTCCAGCAGGTGTTCCGTCTGTATGGGATTCTGGAGGACATCGTCTCTTCTGCGGGCCCCAGTTTGTCTCCCGGGTGTGGCGAGCCTTCTGTGACCGACTGGGGGTCGCCCTCAGCCTCTCCTCTGGGTACCATCCCCAGACCAACGGGCAGACGGAACGCCTGAACCAAGAAATAAGTACTTCCGCCAACAATGTTCTGCCTCTCCACATGACTGGGGTCGGTTTATGGCCTGGGCCGAATACGCTCAGAACTCACTCATGCATTCATCCCTCCGTCTTACTCCGTTTCACTGTGTCCTTGGTTACCAGCCCCCCCATGTTTCCCTGGGAGGCGGAGCCTGGTACTGTCCCAGCTGTCGACGACTGGTTTCGGCATAGTGAGCTGGTATGGGAGACCGCTCACCGGCATCTGCAGGAAGCCTCTAATACCCAGAAACGATTTGCTGACAGACGCCGCCGACCTACGCCACTCTTTCACCCTGGACAGCGTGTGTGGCTCTCTACCGGAGACATCCGGCTCCGCCTCCCCTGCAAAGAGTTCTGTCCTCGCTTCATTGATCCCTTCAAGATAACCCATCGCATCAACCCTGTCACGTACCACCTCCAGTTACCCCGTCAGTATAAAACTCCTCGTCCTTCCATGTGTCTCTGTGAAAACCGGTCACCTACAGTCCTCTTCATCCTCCAGTCTCTACCCGCAGTGCGCCTCCACCGTTGGACGTCAGAGGGGAACCTGCCTACGCCATTCAGGCCAACCTGAAAAGCTGTAAAGTAAATACTGTAAAGTTCTGTATTTATTTTCTCAGTCAACCTTGTGTTCTTGAACGTAGCCCTGTCTTTCATTTTTGTTCATTGATTTAACCTGTGTTAGTTACTCACCTGGTCTAAAACAAATCCGTATTTAGTTCAGGTCATTCTGTTTGTGCCTTGTGAGGTATTGTTCGTCTTGACTCTACTAAGCCTTTTCCTAGCTCGTTTGTGAGAACCAGTTATAGTCTTCAGTCCTAGTTTTGATTCACCTGCCTGTTTGCCTACCTGTGTATGACCATTGCCTGCCTGTGACCACGATTCCTGCCTTCTGTGAAGGCTAAATAAACACCTGCCATGAGTATTCATTACACTAGCTAAATGGCCATTATTCTGGATGTTAAAAGTGAATTGATTTGAATTAGACTTGTGAATAAACAACCTGGTTGTTGCATTATTCACAATTAGCCTTTAAATATACTACATTGACATTTACCATCCCACCAACAGTAGACGACTACAATCAGGTGTGAAAGTAAGCCGGTATGGTCTGCAAAATAAATAATGGCGGTACTGCGTACCGGTAAAACATGAACCTGTCACAATAATGACAAAGATGACAAGGACATTGTAGTCTATTACACCATCATTTAGCATTACCACCTATCAGCCGCATGAGAAATTAGCCAATGGACTTTAAAACGGGTGGTTTATGCTCCAACATGTTGCGAAGGCAGAGATGACTGGCTGGGACCGAGACGCGCGGACAGCAGTGGGCACATCATTCAATTCAGGCTACCATTGTGCCACTTTTTGTTTTTATAATAGACATCTCTTTCCATTCATCAAATGGCGGATGCACAGTGCACTGTTCTAGATGCTGGAATTATTTTACAGGGGACGAACGGGCGCAGGTAGCCTACTTTTTTAAGTGATTTGTTTGACAATCAGATGAAAGCTATGAAAACCAAAGAGTCGCACACAAAACGTCATGCCCGGTTCTGTTCATGCCACATTAAAAGGTAATATATTTTAACAGTTAAATGAGCCTCATCAATCAATCAATCAAATGTATAAAGCCCTTTTTACATCAGCAGATGTCACAAAGTGCTATACAGAAACCCAGCCCAACACCCCAAACAGCAAGCAATGCAGATGTAGAAGCACGGTGGCTAGGAAAAACTCCCTAGAAAGGCAGGAACCTAGGAAGAAACCTAGAGAGGAACCAGGCTCTGAGGAGTGGCCAGTCCTCTTCTGTGTAGGGTGGAGATTATAAGAGTACATGGCCATTTAAGGCCGGATTGTTCTTCAAGATGTTCAAAGTAAACATGGCTTAAGGTTCCATCCAAGTAGGTTCTGAGCATCACATAAACACCATTAACACATAGGAGGTTACGTACCGGGAAAAAATTGAATCTACTTTCACCCCTGACTACAATGCCAGGCAGCAAAACACATGCACCAAAACGCACACACGCATGCAAGGAGGCACACGCACACAAACGTGCATAGGCACGCACGCACGTACACACACACACAAACACAACTCCACATTATTACCATGATGTTAGAAAAGCCAGAGGGATAAGTTCATTATGTTTTATACTGATGAGCTGTCTGCCATCATCTTCAGCCCTTTTAAGACCAACCTAAAGTGATTAATGGACATATTTGCATATTTCAATACGTTGAAACAGTGTACAGTGTACAATGTAAAACACCAAATAATGCATGCAGAGCAGAATTAGGCCGATACCCGCTAATTATACAAATCCAGAAAAAATACGTTACATTCTACAACCACCTAAAAGGAAGCGATTCCCAAACCTTCCATAACAAAGCCATCACCTACAGAGAGATGAACCTAGAGAAGAGTCCCCTAAGCAAGCTGGTCCTGGGGCTCTGGTCACAAACACAAACAGACCCCACAGAGCCCCAAGACAGCAACATAATTAGACCCAACCAAATCATGAGAAAACAAAAAGAGAATTACTTGACACATTGGAAATAATTAACAAAAAAACAGAGCAAATTAGAATGCTATTTGGCCCTAAACAGAGACAACACAGTGGCAGAATACCTGACCACTGTGACTGACCCAAACTTAAGGAAAGCTTTGACTATGTACAGACTCAGTGACCATAGCCTTGCTATTGAGAGAGGCCGCCATAGGCAGACCTGGCTCTCAAGAGAAGACAGGCTATGTAAATACTGCCCACAAAATGAGGTGGAAACTGAGCTGCACTTCCTAACCTCCTGCCAAATGTATGACCATGTTAGAGACACATATTTCCCTCAGATTACACAGACCCACAAAGAATTTGAAAACAAACCCAATTTTGATCAACTCCCATATCTATTGGGTGAAATACCACAGTGTGCCATCACAGCAGCAAGATTTGTGACCTTTTGCCACAAGAAAAGGGCAACCAGTGAAGAACAAACACCATTGTGAATACAACCCATATTTATGTTTATTTATTTTCCCTTTTGTACTTTAACTATTTGCACATCATTATAACAGTGTATATATACATAATATGACATTTGAAATTATACATTTTTTATTGTTTATTTCACTTTTGTTTATTATCTATTTCACTTGCTTTGGCAATGTAAACATATGTTTCCCATGCCAATAAAGCCCTTAAATTGAAATTGAATTGAGAGAGAGAGAAGAGAGAGAGAGAGAGAGAGAGAGAGAGAGAGAGAGACAGAGACAGAGAGAGAGAGAGAGAGAGAGAGAGAGAGAGAGAGAGAGAGAGAGAGAGAGAGAGAGGGAGAGAGAGAGAGAGAGACAGAGAGAGAGAGAGATAAACAAACTCTGATGTTTATCTGGTTTTCCATCTCAAGCTGGAGGAGTGTTTTGTTATGCAGTGATACTGTATCTCTCTCTGGGTCCTCTCTTCGTCTCTCTCTCTTCGTCTCTCTCTCTCTCTCTCTCTCTTCGTCTCTCTCTCTCTCTCTCTCTCTCTCTCTCTCTCTCTCTCTCTCTCTCTCTCTCTCTCTCTCTCTCTCTCTCTCTCTCTCTCTCTCTCTCTCTCTCTCTCTCTCTCTCGCTCTCCTTTTTTCTCATTTTTACTGTGGGGCTTGGTCTCCTGAAAAACATCCCCACAGCATGATGCTGCCACCACCATGCTTCACCGTAGGGATGGTGCCAGGTTTCCTCCAGACGTGACGCTTGGCATTCAGGCCAAAGAGTTCAATCTTGGTTTCATCAGACCAGAGAATCTTGTTTCTCATGGTCTGAGAGTCCTTTAGGTGCCTTTTGGCAAACTCCAAGCGGGCTGTTATGTGACTTTTACTGAGGAGTGGTTTCCGTCTGGCCACTCTACCATAAAGGCCTGATTGGTGGAGTGCTGCAGAGATGGTTGTCCTTCTGGAAGGTTCTCCTATCTCTACAGAGGAACTCTGGAGCTCTGTCAGAGTGAACATCGGGTTCCTCCCTCCATACCTAGCATGGTATAGGCTCCTCCCTCCATACCTAGCAGGGTATAGGCTCCTCCTTCCCCACCTAGCAGGGTATAGGCTCCTCCCTCCCCACCTAGCAGGGTATAGGCTCCTCCCTCCATACCTAGCAGGGTATAGGCTCCTTCCTCCATACCTAGCAGTGAATAGGCTCCTCTTTCCCCACCTAGCAGGCTATAGGCTCCTCCCTCCATACCTCCCTCCATACCTAGCAGGGTATAGGCTCCTCCCTCCATACCTAGCAGGATATAGGCTCCTCCCTCCATACCTCCCTCCATACCTAGCAGGGTATAGGCTCCTCCCTCCATACCTAGCAGGGTATAGGCTCCTCCCTCCATACCTAGCAGGATATAGGCTCCTCCCTCCATATCTCCCTCCATACCTAGCAGGGTATAGGCTCCTCCCTCCCTACCTAGCAGGGTATAGGCTCCTCCCTCCATACCTAGCAGGATATAGGCTCCTCCCTCCATACCTCCCTCCATACCTAGCAGGGTATAGGCTCCTCCCTCCATACCTAGCAGGGTATAGGCTCCTCCCTCCATACCTAGCAGGGTATAGGCTGCTTCCTCCCTCCCTACCTAGCAGGTTATAGGCTCCTCCCTCCATACCTAGCAGGATATAGGCTCCTCCCTCCATACCTCCCTCCATACCTAGCAGGGTATAGGCTCCTCCCTCCATACCTAGCAGGGTATAGGCTCCTCCCTCCATACCTAGCAGGGTATAGGCTCCTCCCTCCATACCTAGCAGGGTATAGGCTGCTTCCTCCCTCCCTACCTAGCAGGTTATAGGCTCTTCCCTCCATACCTAGCAGGATATAGGCTCCTCCCTCCATGCCTCCCTCCATACCTAGCAGGGTATAGGCTCCTCCCTCCATACCTAGCAGGGTATAGGCTCCTCCCTCCATACCTAGCAGGGTATAGGCTCCTCCCTCCCTACCTAGCAGGTTATAAGCTCCTCCCTCCATACCTAGCAGGGTATAGGCTCCTCCCTCCATACCTAGCAGGGTATAGGCTCCTCCCTCCATATCTACCAGGTTATATATAGCTGTACCTCCCTGCCTCCATATCTCCCTCCATATCTACCAGGTTATATATAGCTGTACCTCCCTGCCTCCATATCTCCCTCCATATCTACCAGGTTATATCTAGCTGTACCTCCCTGCCTCCATATCTCCCTCCATATCTACCAGGTTATATATAGCTGTACCTCCCTGCCTCCATACCTCCCTCCATATCTACCAGGTTATATCTAGCTGTACCTCCCTGCCTCCATATCTCCCTCCATATCTACCAGGTTATATATAGCTGTACCTCCCTGCCTCCATACCTCCCTCCATATCTACCAGGTTATATCTAGCTGTACCTCCCTGCCTCCATATCTCCCTCCATATCTACCAGGTTATATCTAGCTATACCTCCCTGCCTCCATACCTCCCTCCATATCTACCAGGTTATATCTAGCTGTACCTCCCTGCCTCCATACCTCCCTCCATATCTACCAGGTTATATCTAGCTGTACCTCCCTGCCTCCATACCTCCCTCCATATCTACCAGGTTATATCTAGCTGTACCTCCCTGCCTCCATATCTCCCTCCATATCTACCAGGTTATATCTAGCTGTACCTCCCTGCCTCCATATCTCCCTCCATATCTACCAGGTTATATCTAGCTGTACCTCCCTGCCTCCATACCTCCCTCCATATCTACCAGGTTATATCTAGCTATACCTCCCTGCCTCCATACCTCCCTCCATATCTACCAGGTTATATCTAGCTGTACCTCCCTGCCTCCATATCTCCCTCCATATCTACCAGGTTATATATAGCTGTACCTCCCTGCCTCCATATCTCCCTTGGTCTTGGTCTTGTTGACCTTCTCGCTCTCTCTTTCTTGACTTTGAAAAAGGTTAATTAATTCTCATTTTCAATACAGCATCTCCTCCTTACAGGCACAACTAAGAAAATGAGTTTGTGATACAATGGTGTGTGAGTCGTTTTTATATTATAAAATACATGAAGTGAGATTTCATATCTAATGCAAGTCAATTATCCGTCTTGTTGACCCCTCATGGCCCACTCATGAATTAGATTCTTTGAAGTCCTGGAAAGAATGTGAAAATGGGTGATATAAAGTAGTCTTGAGACTCATTAAAATGTAATAGTAACAATGTTTTCATAAAGTTAAGATAGCCTTTAACCATTGCAGACAGAGTGCTATTACTGTGAAAGCTTGAGCTAAAGACCACAGGACCATGCAGTCACTAAACCAAGCTGTAATATACCAGCAAAACTGGAGACTGATGGCAATCCCACTAATATGATTGTCATCTGACTGTGAGTCCATTCAGAGAAGCGTGAGATGAGAAGACTTGCTGCTCCATACTGCTTCAGGGAGAATCCAATTTCTATTCAGCAGATTTGAGTAACTTATTGCTCAGTTTTCTTTCCCTGTTGCTGTTTAATGTATCCTGAAGGCATACAGTGAGCTGACCTAAGCTCTCAGTGAACAACCCGCACCGTCTTTCTTTCTATACTATTCCATCAGATCTCTCTCTCTCTCTCGCTCTCCCTCGTTCCTTCCCTCCCCTGTGAGTCCCTCCAGACTGGATAAGGCTGTGGAAGCCTAGAGGAGGCAAAACATCAAACATACTGTAACATAACCCAAGGCAAAGTGTCTGCAAGCACACGAGAGACAGACAAGACAGAAGGCAGGGGAGAAGGAAATGCTCTAAGAGCATGGTAAAGTGTTTGGCTATTATGCCTGGATGTCATACCCCTGTGGAGGCTTCCCACTATGGACGGTAATCAAATAATATGTCCTTTATTGTCTTTGTTCCGTTGTGATGTCGTTATCTAAAGAGCAACGGAAAAAGGGGCAGATGAAATACGTATTGGTTTTAGTCATGGATCGTAAATTATTAATGTGATTAATTATTAATTTCAGATTATGATGATTTCGGTGTATTTCAATGGCATCAGTGGATTTTAAATGCTGGTCCAGACTTTTTGGACATCTAAGGACACATCAGTTCTTGCAAATGAGTGCATTTGATGGCAGCACAGCCATGCTGAAATCACCATGGTGAACTACCTCTTGTGTATATGATTGCTTAACGATACAGTGCATTCGGAAAGTATTCCGACACCTTGACTTTTTCTACGTTTTGTTACGTTACACAGTTATTCTAAAATGGATTAAATAAATTAAAAATCCTCAGCAATCTACACACAATACCCCATAGTGACAAAGCGAAAACAGGTTTTTAGAAATGTTTGCAAATGTATTAAATACAAAAAACAGAAATACCTTATTTACATAAGTATTCAGACCCTTTGCTATGAGACTCGAAATTGAGCTCAGGTGCATCCTGTTTCCATTGATCATCCTTGAGATGTTTCTACAACTTCATTGGAGTCCACCTGTGATAAATTCAATTGATTGGACATGATTTGGAAAGGCACACAACTGTCTATATAAGGTCCCACAGTTGACAGTGCATGTCAGAGCAAAAACCAAGCCATGAGCTCCGAGACAGGATTGTGTCGAGGCACAGATCTGGGGAAGGGTACCAAAAAATTGTGATGAGTTGGTTTTGAAGGAGTCAGGCACAGGAGGGTAAATCACAGAATAACAGGCTTTAATCCGCAAAATACAGGTTTACGCAGAAATGCGTCAAACACACTCCAGGGCACAAAACAGGCGCACTGGAAAATACAAGGCACACGGGAAATACTCCCGTCGATACAAAATACACAAGCTCCACCGAGCTTCACTAACCTCCACAATAAACTATCACCCACACAGACAAGGAAGCAGAGGGAACACTTATACAATGACTAATGAGGGAATAAGGACCAGGTGTGTGTGATTGAAGACAAGACAAATGGAGTGATGATAAATGGATCGGCAGTAGCTAAGGAGGGGAGGCAGCCTCGGCGGAAGTCGTGACAGTACCCCCCCCCCACCCCTTGACGCGCGGCTCCAGCAGCGCACCGACCCCGGCCTCGGGGATGGCCAGGAGGACGCGGAGCAGTGCGAGCCGGATGGTGGAAATCCCGTAACATGGAGGGATCGAGGATATCCCTCACCGGGACACAGCACCGTTCCTCCGGACCGTACCCCTCCGACTCCACGAGGTACTGAAGGCCCCCCACCCGACGCCTCGAATCCAGGATGGAACAGCCCCCTCAATGTCCAAAGGAGGTGGAGGGACCTCCCGCACCTCAGACTCCTGGAGCGGACCAGCTACCACCGGCCTGAGGAGAGACACATGAAACGAGGTGTTAATACGGTAATCAGGGGGAAGTAATAACCTATAAGTGACCTCGTTGACTCTCCTCAGGACTTTGAACGGCCCCACAAACCGCAGGCTCAGCTTCCGGCAGGGCAGGCAGAGGGGCAGATTCCGGGTCGAGAGCCAGACCCGATACCCCGGTACAAAGACGGGGGCGATGACGGTCAGCGTTGGCCTTCTGACGACGCACGGCGCATTGGAGGTGAACGTGGGCAGCATCCCACGTCTCCTTCGCACCGAAACCAGTCATCCACCGCAGGAGCCTCGGTCTGGCTCTGGTGCCACGGTGCCAGAACCGGTTGGTAACCTAGAACACACTGGAAAGGTGTTAGGTTAGTGAAGGAGTGGCAGAAATATTCTGCCCATGGCAAGAACACCGACCACTCCCCCGGCCGGTCCTGGCAGTAGAACCGCAGGAACCTACCCACGTCCTGATTTACCCATTCCACCTGCCCATTACTCTCGGGGTGGAACCCAGAGGTCAGGCTGACCGAGACCCTCAGACGTTCCATGAACGCCTTCCAGACCTTGGACGTGAACTGGGGACCTTGGTCAGACACTATATCCTCTGGTACCCCGTAGTGCTGGAAAACGTGTGTAAACAGGGCCTCCGCAGTTTGCAGAGCCGTGGGGAGACCGGGCAGAGGAAGGAGGCGGCAGGCTTTAGAAAAGCGGTCCACAACGACCAGGATGGTGGTGTTACCTTGGGAGAGGGGAAGATCAGTTAGAAAATCAACACTTAGGTGAGACCATGGTCGTTGTGGAACTGGTAAAGGTTGTAACTTACCAGCTGGGAGGTGCCTAGGTGCCTTACTCTGGGCACACACTGAGCAGGAGGAGACATACACCCTCACGTCCTTAGCCAAGGTAGGCCACCAGTATTTTCCGGTCAGGCAGCGAACTGTACGACCGATACCTGGGTGACCAGAGGAGGGGGACGTGTGTGCCCAGAAGATCAGACGATCACGGATAAGAGCAGGCACGTACCGCAGCCCAGCTGGACACTGAGGTGGAGATGGATCTGTGCGTAATGCCTGCTCTATATCCGTGTCCATCGCCCATACTACCGACGCCACAATGCAGGAGGCCGGCAGTATGGGGGTGTTGTCGCTGGGCCTCTCCTCTGTGTCATACAGCCGGGACAGCGTGTCTGCCTTCACATTCTTTGTACCCGGGATGTATGATAGAGTGAAGTCAAACCGGGTGAAGAATAGGGCCCACCTGGCCTGGTGAGGATTCAGCCTCCTCATTGCCCGGATGTATTCCAGGTTACGGTGGTCTATCCAGACGAGGAAAGGGTGTTTTGCCCCCTCAAGCCAATGCCTCCACATGGTCAAGGATCAGACAACAGCCAACAGCTCCCGATCACTAACGCCGTAGTTCTGCTCCGCCGGGCTGAGGTTTTTTGAGAAGAACGCACAGGGGCGGAGCTTGGGTGTTGTACCCGAGCGTTGAGACAGGACAGCTCCTATCCCAACCTCGGACTTATCCACCTCCACTACGAACGGTAGTGATGAATCGGGGTGGGCCAGTACTGGGGCTGAGGTGAACAGACCCCGCAGTTTGCTGAAGGCCAGGTCAGCCTCAGCAGACCAGCGGAGCTGGGACGGCCCACCCTTCAACAGGGAGGTAATGGGAGCTGTGACCTTGCCAAAGCCCCGGATAAACCTCTGATAGTAGTTGGCAAAGTCAAGGAAGCGCTGCACCTCTTTAACCGTGGTTGGAGTCGGCCAATTATGCACGGCTGAAATGCGATCTCCCTCCATCTCCACACCTGAGGTGGAAATGCGGTATCCAAGGAAGGAGACAGAAAATCAATGTGAAGACTTTGAATCAGCATGGAAAACTGATTGGATTTGTTTAAAAAAATCTCAACGTAAGGGCATTTCATCCTTTTTTCACCCAACCTTTAACCTAAATCCAATTACTTGAAATTTGTTGTTGATTTCACGTTGATAATTTTTTTTGTGGGGGTATTTTGCCCCCTTTTTCTCCCCAATTTTGATCTTGTCTCATCGCTGCAACTCCTCAACGGGCTCAGGAGGCAAAGGTCGAGTAATGCGTCCTCTGAAACATGACCCGCCAAACCGCGCTTCTTAACACCCACCCGCATAACCCGGAAGCCATCTGTACCAATGCGTCGGCGGAAACACTGCTCAACTGATGACCGAGTCAGCCTGCAGGCGCCCAGCCCGCCACAAGGTGTCGCTAGAGTGCGATGAACCAAGTAAGGCCCCCCCGGCCAAACCCTCCCCTAACCCGGACGACGCTGAGACAATTGTGCGTCGTCCTATGGGACTCCCGTTCAGGGCCGGTTGTGACACAGCCTAGGATCGAAGAGTAATGACGCCTCAAGCACACTGTGATGCAGTCTCTTACACCGCTGCGCCATTCGGAAGGCCCAAGTTTTTAACATTTATTTTTTATTTCACCTTTATTTAACCAGGTAAGCCAGTTGAGAACAAGTTCTCATTTACAACTGCGACCTGGCCAAGATAAAGCAAAGCAGTGCGATAAAAACAACAACAACACAGAGTTACATATTGAATAAACAAAAACGTACAGTCAATAACACAATAGAAAATAGAAAATCTATATACAGTGTGTGCAAATGTAGTAAGTTATGGAGGTAAGAAAATAAATAGGCCATAGTGCAAAATAATTACAATATAGTATTAACACTGGAGTGATAGATGTGCAGAAGATGATGTGCAAATAGAGATACTAGGAGGCAAATGACCAAAATAAATAACAATGTAAATAACAATATGGGGGTGTGGTAGTTGGATGGGCTAATTACAGATGGGCTGTGTACAGGTACAGTGATCGGTAAGCTGCTCTGACAACTGATGCTTAAAGCTAATGAAGGAGATAAGTGTCTCCAGCTTCAGATATATTTGTAGTTTGTTCCAGTCATTTGCAGCAGAGAACTGGAAGGAATGGCGGCCAAAGGAGGTGTTGGCTTTGGGGATGACCAGTGAGATATACCTGCTGGAACGCATACTACAGGTGGGTGTTGCTATGGTGACCAATGAGCTAAGATAAGGCGGGGATTTGCCTAGCAGTGATTTATAGATGACCTGGAGCCAGTGGGTTTGGCAACGAATATGTAGTGAGGGCCAACCAACGAGAGCGTACAGGTCACAATGGTGAGTAGTATATGGGGCTTTGGTGACAAAACAAATGGCACTGTGATAGACTACATCCAATTTGCTGAGTTGATCGCCGAAGTCAAGGATCGGTAGGATAGTCCGTTTTACGATGGCATGTTTTGTTGCGAAACAGGAAGCCGATTCTAGATTTAACTTTGGATTGGAGATGCTTAATGTGAGTCTGGAAGGAGAGTTTACGGTCTAACCAGACACCTAGGTATTTGTAGTTGTCCACATTTTCTAAGTCAGACCCGCCGAGAGTAGTGATTCTAGTCGGGCGGGCGGGTGCAAGCAGCGTTCGATTGAAGAGCATGCATTTAGTTTTACTAGCGTTTAAGAGCATTTGGAGGCCACAGAAGGAGTGTTGTATGGCATTGAAGCTCGTTTGGAGGTTTGTTAACACAGTGTCCAATGAAGGGCCAGATGTATACAAAATGGTGTCGTCTGCGTAGAGGTGGATCTGAGAGTCACCAGCATCAAGAGCGACATCATTGATATACACAGAGAATAGAGTCGGCCCGAGAATTGAACCCTGTGGCACCCCCATAGAGACTGCCAGAGTTCCAGACAACAGGCCCTTCGATTTGACACATTGAACTCTATCTGAGAAGTAGTTGTTGAACCAGGCGAGGCAGTCATTTGAGAAACCAAGGCTATTTAGTCTGCCAATAAGAATGTGGTGATTGACAGAGTCGAAAGCCTTGGCCAGTTCAATGAAGATGGCTGCACAGTACTGTCTTTCATCGATCGCGGTTATAATATAACTTAGGACCATGAGCGTGGCTGAGGTGCACCCATGACCAGCTCGGAAACCAGATTGCATAGCGGAGAAGGTACAGTGGGATTCGAAATGGTCGGTGATCTGTTTGTTAACTCTGCTTTCAAATACTTTCGAAAGGCAGGGCAGGATGGATATAGGTCTGTAACAGTTTGAATCTAGAGTGTCACCCCCTTTGAAGAGGGGGATGACCGCGTCAGCTTTCCAATCTCTGGGGATCTCAGACGATACGAAAATTATGTTGAACAGGCTAGTAGTAGGGGTTGCGACAATTTTGGCGGCTAATTTTAGAAAGAAAGGGTCCAGATTGTCTAGCCCAGCTGATTTGTAGGGGTCCAGATTTTGCAGCTCTTTCAGAACATCAACTGTCTGAATTTGGGTGTTGGAGAAGCAGGGGGGGCATGGGCAAGTTGCAGCGGAGGGTGCAGAGCTGGTGGCCGGGGTAGGGGTAGCCAGGTGGAAAGCATTTACGTTCGTTGACAATTTAACTACAGTGGGGAAAAAAAGTATTTAGTCAGCCACCAATTGTGCAAGTTCTCCCACTTAAAAAGATGAGAAAGTCCTGTACTTTTCATCATAGGTACACGTCAACTATGACAGACAAAATGAGATTTTTTTTCTCCAGAAAATCAAATTGTAGGATTTTCTATGAATTTATTTGCAAATTATCGTGGAAAATAAGTATTTGGTCAATGACAAAAGTTTTTCAATATTTGGTTATATACCCTTTGTTGGCAATGACAAAGGTCAAACGTTTTCTGTAAGTCTTCACAAGGTTTTCACACACTGTTGCTGGTATTTTGGACCATTCCTCCATGCAGATCTCCTCTAGAGCAGTGATGTTTTGGGGCTGTCGCTGGGCAACACGGACTTTCAACTCCCTCCAAAGATTTTCTATGGGGTTGAGATCTGGAGACTGGCAAGGCCACTCCAGGACCTTGAAATGCTTCTTACGAAGCCCCTCCTTCGTTGCCCGGGCGGTGTGTTTGGGATCATTGTCATGCTGAAAGACCCAGCCACGTTTCATCTTCAATGCCCATGCTGATGGAAGGAGGTTTTCACTCAAAATCTCACGATACATGGCCCCATTCATTCTTTCCTTTACACAGATCAGTCATCCTGGTCCCTTTGCAGAAAAACAGCCCCAAAGAATGATGTTTCCACCCCCATGCTTCACAGTAGGTATGGTGTTCTTTGGATGCAACTCAGCATTCTTTGTCCTCCAAACACGACGAGTTGAGTTTTTACCAAAAAGTTCTATTTTGGTTTCATCTGACCATATGACATTCTCCCAATCCTCTTCTGGATCATCCAAATGCACTCTAGCAAACTTCAGACGGGCCTGAACATGTACTGGCTTAAGCAGGGGGACACGTCTGGCACTGCAGGATTTAAGTCCCTGGCGGCGTAGTGTGTTACTGATGGTAGGCTTTGTGACTTTGGTCCCAGCTCTCTGCAGGTCATTCACTAGGTCCCCCCGTGTGGTTCTGGGATTTTTGCTCACCGTTCTTGTGATCATTTTGACCCCACGGGGTGAGATCTTGCGTGGAGCCCCAGATCGAGGGAGATGATCAGTGGTCTTGTATGTCTTCCATTTCCTAATAATTGCTCCCACAGTTGATTTCTTCAAACCAAGCTGCTTACCTATTGCAGATTCAGTCTTCCCAGCCTGGTGCAGGTCTACAATTTTGTTTCTGGTGTCCTTTGACAGCTCTTTGGTCTTGGCCATAGTGGAGTTTGGAGTGTGACTGTTTGAGGTTGTGGACAGGTGTCTTTTATACTGATAACAAGTTCAAACAGGTGCCATTAATACAGGTATCGAGTGGAGGACAGAGGAGCCTCTTAAAGAAGAAGTTACAGGTCTGTGAGAGCCAGAAATCTTGCTTGTTTGTAGGTGACCAAATACTTATTTTCCACCATAATTTGCAAATAAATTCATTAAAAATCCTACAATGTGATTTTCTGGATTTTTTTTTCTCAATTTGTCTGTCATAGTTGACGTGTACCTATGATGAAAATTACAGGCCTCTCTCATCTTTTTAAGTGGGAGAACTTGCACAATTGGTGGCTGACTAAATACTTTTTTTCCCCACTGTAAATGTAAATCAAAACTAGACGTTGAACTGACGTCTGTGCCCAGTGGGTGGCTTGTCCTTGTTTGATTAGAAAGCCATCGCTACGCTTCCAATGGAACCCTAATCCTCTTTTGCACCCTATTCCCTTTAGAGTGTAATACTTTTGACCAGGGTCCATAGTGCTCTGGTCAAACTTAATGCACTACAGTATATACAGTGAGGGAAAAAAGTATTTGATCCCCTGCTGATTTTGTACGTTTGCCCACTGACAAAGACATGATCAGTCTATAATTTTAATGGTAGGTTTATTTGAACAGTGAGAGACAGAATAACAACAAAAAAATGTCAAAAATGATATTAATTGATTTGCATTTTAATGAAGGAAATAAGTATTTGACCCCTCTGCAAAACATGACTTAGTACTTGGTGGCAAAACCCTTGTTGGCAATCACAGAGGTCAGACGTTTCTTGTAGTTGGCCACCAGGTTTGCACACATCTCAGGAGGGATTTTGTTCCACTCCTCTTTGCAGATCTTTTCCAAGTCATTATGGTTTTGAGGCTGACGTTTGGCAACTCAAACCTTCAGCTCCCTCCACAGATTTTCTATGGGATTAAGGTCTGGAGACTGGCTAGGCCACTCCAGGACCTTAATGTGCTTCTTCTTGAGCCACTCCTTTTTTGCCTTGGCCGTGTGTTTTGGGTCATTGTCATGCTGGAATACCCATCCACGACCCATTTTCAATGCCCTGGCTGAGGGAAGGAGGTTCTCACCCAAGATTTGACGGTACATGGCCCCGTCCATCGTCCCTTTGATGCGGTGAAGTTGTCCTGTACCCTTAGCAGAAAAACACCCCTAAAGCATAATGTTTCCACCTCCATGTTTGATGGTGGGGATGGTGTTCTTGGGGTCATAGGCAGCATTCCTATCATTCCTCCTCCTCCAAACACGGCGAGTTGAGTTGATGCCAAAGAGCTCAATTTTGGTCTCATCTGACCACAACACTTTCACCCAGTTCTCCTCTGAATCATTTAGATGTTCATTGGCAAACTTCAGACGGCCCTGTATATGTGCTTTCTTGAGAAGGGGGACCTTGCGGGCGCTGCAGGATTTCAGTCCTTCATGGCATAGTGTGTTACCAATTGTTTTCTTGGTGACTAGGGTCCCAGCTGCCTTGAGATCATTGACACGATCCTCCCATGTAGTTCTGGTCTGATTCCTCACCGTTTTTATGATCATTGCAACTTCAACGAGGTTAGATCTTGCATGGAGACCCAGGCCGAGGGAGATTGACAGTTCTTTTGTGTTTCTTCCATTTGCGAATAATCGCACCAACTGTTGTCACCTTCTCACCAAGCTGCTTGGCGATGGTCTTGTAGCCCATTCCAGCCTTGTGTAGGTCTACAATCTTGTCCCTGACATCCTTGGAGAGCTCTTTGGTCTTGGCCATGGTGGAGAGTTTGGAATCTGATTGATTGATTGCTTCTGTGGACAGGTGTCTTTTATACAGGTAACAAGCTGAGATTAGGAGCACTCCCTTTACGAATGTGCTCCTAATCTCAGCTCGTTACCTGATAAAAGACACCTGGGAGCCAGAAATATTTCTGATTGAGAGGGGGTCAAATACTTATTTCCCTCATTAAAATGCAAATCAATTTATAACATTTTTTACATGCGTTTTTCTGGATTTTTTTGTTGTTATTCTGTCTCTCACTGTTCAAATAAACCTACCATTAAAATTATAGACTGATCATTTCTTTGTCATTGGGCAAACGTACAAAATCAGCAGGGGATCAAATACTTTCTTCCCTCACTGTAGGGAATATGGTGCCATTTGGGACACAGCCTACGGCTGCTACAGTTACCACCATGTCTGTCCCTTCTGTCTGAGGATCTGATCTGGGTCTGATTCTGGGACTCAGAAGCCTGTCGAGGGCCCCTGTTGACACTGTGGGGCCCCTGGGGGCCAGGGCCCTCCTCTGGTGGAGAGGATGGAGTGTATAACACACAGACTGATTACTGATTACTGCTTCCTGCAGAGAGCGAGCGATGCCAGGCTCCAAATCCTGCAGATGGACTGAATGTTAATGTGAAGATGAGACAAGGCACAGACAGGAGGCTCTTATAAGCTACCACTCAGCCCATCCAAAACACACCCAACACTCAGAAATAGAGAAATAGGGAGAGAGAGAGAAATTATTTGTGGGTCTGTGTGATCTGTGGGAAATATGTGTCTCTAATGTGGTCATACATTTGGCAGGAGGTTAGGAAGTGCAGCTCAGTTTCCACCTTTTTTGTGGGCAGTGGGCACATATCTTCTCTCAAAAGCCAGGTCTGCCTATGGCGGCCTCTCTCAATAGCAAGGCTATACTCACTGAGTCTGTACATAGTCAAGGATTTCACAGTGGTAAGTTATTCTGCCACTGTGTACTCTCTGTTTAGGGCCAGATAGCATTCCAATTTACTCTGTTTTTTGGTTGATATGAGTCAAATAGTTATCTTTTTGCATTCTCATAATTTGGTTGGGTCTAAATGTGTTTCTGTCCGAGGGCTCTGTGGGGTTTGTTTTTGTTTGTGAACAAAGCCCCAGAGACTCTTCACCAGGTTCATCTCTCTGTAGGTGAGGGCTTTGTGGTGGGATGTGTGGGCATCGCTTCCTTTTAGGTGGTTATAGAATTTAACAGCTCTCTTCTGGATTTTGATAAGTAGCGGGTGTAGTCCTAATTCTGGTCTGCATGCACTGTTTGGGGTTTTGCGTTGTAGACAAAGTATGTTTTTGTTCTCTCTCTCTCTCTCTCCCTCTCTCTCTCTCTCTCTCTCTCTCTCTCTCTCTCTCTCTCTCTCTCTCTCTCTCTCTCTCTCTCTCTCTCTCTCTCTCTCTCAAACAAACAAAAGTGAAATAAACAATAAAAATGAACAGTAGACATTACATTCACAAGATTTCCAAAGGAACAGAGACATTTCAAATGTCATAGTATGGCTATATACAGTGTTGTAACAATGTGCAAATAGTTAAAGTACGAAAGGGGAAATAAATAAACATAAATATGGGTTGTATTTACAATGGTGTTTGTTCTTCACTGGTTGCCCTTTTCTTGTGGCAACAGGTCACAAATATTGCTGCTGTGATGGCACAGTGTGGTATTTCATCCAATAGATATGGGAGTTTATCAAAATTGGATTTGTTTTCAAATTCTTTGTGGATCTGTGTAATCTGAGGGAAATATGTGTCTCTAATATGGTCATACATTTGGCAGGAGGTTAGGAAGTGCAGCTCAGTTTCCACTTCATTTTGTGGGCAGTGTGCACATAGCCTGTCTTCTCTTGAGAGCCAGGTCTGACTACAGCGGCCTCTCTCAATAGCAAGGCTATGCTCACTGAGTCTGTACATAGTCAAAGTTTAATTTTGGGTCAGTCACAGTGTCCAGGTATTCTGCCACTGTGTAGTCTCTGTTTAGGGCCAAATAGCATTCTAGTTTGCTCTGTTTTTTTGTTAATTCTTTCCAATGTGTCAAGTAATTCTCTTTTTGTTTTCTCATGATTTGGTTGGGTCTAATTGTGTTGCTGTCCTGGGGCTCTGTTTGTGTTTGTGAACAGAGCCCCAGGACCAGCTTGCTTAGGGGACTCTTCTCCAGGTCCTTCTCCAGGTGATGGCTTTGTTATGGAAGGTTTGGGAATTGCTTCCTTTTAGGTGGTTGTAGAATTTAACAGCTCTTTTCTGGATTTTGATCATTAGCAGGTATCAGCCTAATTCTGTTCTGCATGCATTATTTGGTGTTTTAAGTTGTACACAGAGGACATTTTTGCAGAATTCTGCATGCAGAGTCTCAATTTGGTGTTTGTCCCATTTTGTGAATTCTTGGTTGGTGAGCGGACCCCAGACCTCACAACCATGAAGGGCAATGGGTTCTATAACTGATTCAAGTATTTTTTAGCCAGATCCTAATTGGTATGTTGAATTTTTTGTTCATTTTGATGGAGTAGAAAGCCCTTCTTGCCTTGTCTCACAGCTTTTTGGAAGTTACCTGTGGTGCTGATGTTTAGACCGAGGTATATATCGTTTTTGTGTGCTCTAGGGCATATATGTTGAAGAGGGTGGGGCTTAAGCTGCATCCCTATCTCACCCCACGGCCCTGTGGAAAGACATGTGTGTGTTCTTTGCCAATTTCAACCGCACACTTGTTGTTTGTGTACATGGATTGTATAATGTTTAATGTTTTTATCCCCAACACCGCTTTCCATCAATTTGTATAGTTGACCCTCATGCCAAATTGAGTCAAAAATTGAGTGATACAGTGAATTATAAGTGAAATAATCTGTCTGTAAACAATTGTTGGAAAAATGACTTGTTTCATGCACAAAGTAGATGTCTTAACTGACTTGCCAAAACTATAGTTTATTAACAAGAAATTTGTGGAGTGGTTGAAAAACGAGTTTTAATGACTCCAACCTAAGTGTATGTAAACTTCCGACTTCAACTGTACCTAACAGAGCTGCAGGAGTTGTGACCCATTTTTGTTGGTTATGTTGTCGTAGTTGTGCCTAGTGGGGCATATGGGGGAGGGAATGCTGTCACATCCAGGTAGGTGTTTGTCCCCCTGTGTGCTGAGGGTGTCAGGTTCTTGTCCAGTTCTGGCATTTAGGTCGCCACAGACTAGTACATGTCCCTGGGACTGGAAATGATTGATTTCTCCCTGTGTCCCTTAAAGAACTGGATGAAACAGAAATGTGTTCCAACCACAGTCTAAGACACCATCAGCTGGAGAAACAGAGAAAAGAAACAGAGAAAAGACACAGAGAAAATAAACAGGAGCAGCAAGGTCTTTTAGAGATAAATCTTAACAGGGGGAAAAGGAAAGGGAATCTGTACTAATCATCGGTTTCATTTCCATATAACCTCGTAAGCATCTGTCAAAGTGTGTTGAGTGAGCGAGACGCGTTTGGGAAAGGGCAATCTCATGCGGCGGAGGTCTGTGTGTCGAACAATAGTGCTGAAATAGTGCTGAGCCAGGTGTTTAGGCCTGTGTTCCAAATGACACCCTATTCTATACAGTGGGGTAAAAAAGTATTTAGTCAGCCACCAATTGTGCAAGTTCTCCCACTTAAAAAGATGAGAGAGGCCTGTAATTTTCATCATAGGTACACTTCAACTATGACAGACAAATTGAGAATGTTTTTTCCAGAAAATCACATTGTAGGATTTTTAATGAATTTATTTGCAAATTATGGTGGAAAATAAGTATTTGGTCACCTACAAACAAGCAAGATTTCTGGCTCTCACAGACCTGTAACTTCTTCTTTAAGAGGCTCCTCTGTCCTCCACTCGTTACCTGTATTAATGGCACCTGTTTGAACTTGTTATCAGTATAAAAGACACCTGTCCACAACCTCAAACAGTCACACTCCAAACTCCACTATGGCCAAGACCAAAGAGCTGACAAAGGACACCAGAAACAAAATTGTAGACATGCACCAGGCTGGGAAGACTGAATCTGCAATAGGTAAGCAGCTTGGTTTGAAGAAATCAACTGTGGGAGCAATTATTAGGAAATGGAAGACATACAAGACCACTGATAATCTCCCTCGATCTGGGGCTCCACGCAAGATCTCACCCCGTGGGGTCAAAATGATCACAAGAACGGTGAGCAAAAATCCCAGAACCACACGAGGGGACCTAGTGAATGACCTGCAGAGAGCTGGGACCAAAGTAACAAAGCCTACCATCAGTAACACACTACGCCGCCAGGGACTCAAATCCTGCAGTGCCAGACGTGTCCCCCTGCTTAAGTCAGTACATGTCCAGGCCCGTCTGAAGTTTGCTAGAGTGCATTTGGATGATCCAGAAGAGGATTGGGAGAATGTCATATGGTCAGATGAAACCAAAATAGAACTTTTTGGTAAAAACTCAACTCGTCGTGTTTGGAGGACAAAGAATGCTGAGTTGCATCCAAAGAACACCATACCTACTGTGAAGCATGGGGGTGGAAACATCATGCTTTGGGGCTGTTTTTCTGCAAAGGGACCAGGACGACTGCTCCGTGTAAAGGAAAAAATGAATGGGGCCATGTATCATGAGATTTTGAGTGAAAACCTCCTTCCATCAGCAAGGGCATTGAAGATGAAACGTGGCTGGGTCTTTCAGCATGACAATGATCCCAAACACACCGCCCGGGCAACGAAGGAGTGGCTTCGTATGAAGCATTTCAAGGTCCTGGAGTGGCCTAGCCAGTCTCCAGATCTCAACCCCATAGAAAATCTTTGGAGGGAGTTGAAAGTCCGTGTTGCCCAGCGACAGCCCCAAAACATCACTGCTCTAGAGGAGATCTGCATGGAGGAATGGGCCAAAATACCAGCAACAGTGTGTGAAAACCTTGTGAAGACTTACAGAAAACGTTAGACCTGTGTCATTGCCAACAAAGGGTATATAACAAATTATTGAGAAACTTTTGTTATTGACCAAATACTTATTTTCCACCATAATTTGCAAATAAATTCATAAAAAATCCTACAATATGATTTTCTGGATTTATTTTCCTAATTTTGACTGTCATAGTTGACGTGTACCTATGATGAAAATTACAGGCCTCTCTCATCTTTTGAAGTGGGAGAACTTGCACAATTGGTGGCTGACTAAATACTTATTTCCCACACTGTAGGTAGTGCACTAATTCTGACCACCTGATGGGCCCTGGTCAAAAGTACTACACTGAACTACATAGGGAATAGGGTGTCTTTTGGGACGCAGCCTTGTTCTGCTTGTGGGCTGAAGTACTTAGCGCTGGAGGTGCCAACGGTGTGTGTGCACGTGCGTGCTTGTGGAGGCGTGTGTGTGTGTGTGAGAGATTATGACTGGAAGACAGGGTTCGCCCTAGCTGCCTGTGAAACGAAGCGCTTGGCTCTCTGCTTGAATATCATCGTCAGGCAGTTGGCTTTGTAGCCAAATATGTAGGCTATGTATAAACAGGACTTTGAGGTGGTATACGGTAGCTCTAATTCAAAATGTGTCTTTGACTCAGCCCTTACAAATGTAATGCTTCAACTTAAATATGTCCTCACCCTGAAAGACTAGTGTCCTTAACTAGTGTACACACTGAAACATATTTCTATGAGGAATGGGTCACAAAAGCTCCCAAAGCTTCTGTCGAAGGCCAATATTCTGATACGTAGACTTAAATAAACTAAGTGATACTGGCAAACTCAGATGTTCGAGTGCTTTTTCTATTATTACGAACGGGTCTGAAATTTGAACAACATCACAAACCATAGGGTGATCTGTTGCCAGGCATACAGGGACTCAGTCCTCCTCTGGCTCCATGGCGTACAGGGACTCAGTCCTCCTCTGGCTCCATGGCGTACAGGGACTCAGTCCTCCTCTGGCTCCATGGCGTACAGGGACTCAGTCCTCCTCTGGCTCCATGGCGTACGTACTGTAAGTTGTGCTACTCTATTAGTACAAACAAATCTGGTTGCCATTGGCAGCAACATTTCTTCTAACATTGCAAGACATTCGAGTGCAAGACATTAGAAGTCGTAATCATGAGAGGAATTTTCTGTAGAATGTCAGGTATTTACTGAATATTGCATCTGGGACAACTCCCCAAAACACATGCATCACTCCAACACATAAAACTGTGCCAGTGTACAGTACAGTCTGCAGTAGATGAAGTCAGCCTCCCAGTAGACTGTACATGGATCATGGTCTCTCTGCCAGCCAACTGCAGCAGTGTCCTGCCAAAACCCCTGAAACTGTTGAAGCATTAAAAACATTCCCCACTGCACAGGGCTCATGGTCTCTGTTCTCTCTGTTCTCTCTGTTCTGTTCAACAAAGCACATTCCCTGGTGAAGCTTTTCCCCAGAGTTTGGTTCAGTTGACTTACTCTGGCCCAGTATTGGAGTGGAAGGCTGGGGTTGAGTTTGGTTCAGTTGACTTACTCTGGCCCAGTATTGGAGTGGAAGGCTGGGGTTGAGTTTGGTTCAGTTGACTTACTCTGGCCCAGTATTGGAGTGGAAGGCTGGGGTTCAGTTTGGTTCAGTTGACTTACTCTGGCCCAGTATTGGTGGAAGGCTGGGTTGAGTTTGGTTCAGTTGACTTACTCTGGCCCAGTATTGGAGTGGAAGGCTGGGGTTGCCAGTGGTATGATTTAGGGAGGGAGATCTGTGTGTGTACAGTATCACGACTGTTGCAAATTCTGACAATTTAATGCATTGCTGTTGGACTTCTCCCCACACTGTTAAAAATTTGACTCTCCCCAAACGCAATGGCATTAAAACAGGATCGTAGATCGCAGCTCTTCTCTCACTAAAACTATAGGCCTATGTTTCTTATCATGTAACACAGATGTGTTGCCTTGATAGTTAACATATCTCTCAGCCTGCGTTATTAAATGTGTTCATCAGATGTGTTAACTGTGTTGGCTCTGTTTACACTGCAATGCAGAACAAACTGATGGATAATACTGGAAGGACTTCCGGCTCCTCTTCATCTTGTTGTATTGTTTCTATTATCATATGCATATGGCACAGGGGGAGTTCTATAATCTAGGGGCAGGGGGAGTTCTATAATCTAGGGACAGGAGGAGTTCTAGAATCTAGGGCCAGGGGGAGTTCTAGAATCTAGGGACAGGGGGAGTTCTAGAATCTAGGGCCAGGGGGAGTTCTAGAATCTAGGGACAGGGGAAGTTCTAGAACTAGGGCCAGGGGAGTTCTAGAATCTAGGGCCAGGGGGAGTTCTAGAATCTAGGGCCAGGGAGAGTTCTAGAATCTAGGGACAGGGGGAGTTCTAGAATCTAGGGACAGGGGGAGTTCTAGAATCTAGGGACAGGGGGAGTTTTAGAACTAGGGCCAGGGGAGTTCTAGAATCTAGGGCCAGGGGGAGTGCTAGAATTTAGGACCAGGGTGAGTTCTAGAATCTAGGGCCAGGGGGAGTTCTAGAATCTACAGTAGGGGAAACATTCACAGTAATGACTTATGATTCACTCTGGTTGCATCCCAAATACAACAGTAGCTAAGATGGGGAGAAGTCTGTTCATAATAAAGCGCTGCTCTGCCTTCTTAACAACACTATCAACAAGGCAGGTCCTACAGGCCCTAGTTTTGTCGCACCTAGACTACTGTTCAGTGGTGTGGTCAGATGCCACAAAGAGGGACTTAGGAAAATTACAATTGGCTCAGAACAGGGCAGCACGGCTGGCCCTTAAAAGTACACGGAGAGCAAACATTAATGATATTCATGTCAATCTCTCATGGCTCAAAGTGGAGGAGAGATTGACTTCATCACTACTTGTTTTTGTAAGAAGTGTTGACAAGCTGAATGTACCGAGCTGTCTGTTTAAACTACTAGCACACAGCTCGGATACCAATGCATACCCCACAAAACATGCCACAAGAGGTCTCATCACAATCCCCAAGTCCAAAACAGACAATGGGAGGCACACAGTACTACATAGAGCCATGACTACATGGAACTCTATTCTACATCAGGTAACTGATGCAAGCAGTAGAATCAGATTTTAAAAACAGGTAAAAATACACCTTATGGAACAGCGGGGACTGTGAAGCAACACACACAAAGGTACAGACACACGCATACGCACACAAGCGCTAGCACACGCACTCTACACACACGTACATTGTAATATTGTTGTATGGTGGTATTATACATTTTGTATTGTAGATATGTAGTGGTGTAATAATGTTATATGATGTACTGTTTTATCTTTTGTTTTATATGTAATGTAAGTGCTTTAATGTGTTTGGACCCCAGGAAGAGTAGCTGCTGCCTTGGCAGCATCTAATGGGGATCCATAATAAATACAAATACAAATGCCAACATATTCCCTTTTTAGTCCAGTACTTTTGACCATAGGGCTCTGGCAAAAACGAGTGCACTATATAGCAAATAGGGTGGCATTTGGGACATTTGTTCTTCAGCAGCTCATGAATAAAGGCACAACAATAATGGTACAACGTGTGTATATGTGTTTTCTAATATCCTGATAATTTTTTTATTTATTTATTTATTTCACCTTTATTTAACCAGGTAAGCCAGTTGAGAACAAGTTCTCATTTACAACTGCGACCTGGCCAAGATAAAGCAAAGCAGTGCGATAAAAACAACAACACAGAGTTACATATGGGGTAAAACAAAACAAAGTAGGAGTCGAGGACACTTATCTCCTGTTACTCATGCATACAATTCAAATGTGTTTTTAGTAAACACTCATCTAAACTTGGCTAAAACATCTCTGCAAATCACTGCATTCCTAAGTTTCTGTTTAAATACAGAATGAAATCGGTGATATTTTTCCATAAGGATAAAGATGGATTGTTGCAATTCAAATGTACCTGTGTGTTAGACATCAGGGGTCGTACTGTATGTATCAAGTACGCCAGAGTAGGATCAGCTCCCCCCCTGTCCAATGACATTCATTGTGATCTAAAAGGGTCCTGGGTGGTGCAGCGGTCAAAAGCACTGCACTGCAGTGCTGAGGCGCCACTACAGCCTGGGGTTCGAAGTCTACGCCCCTTCGTCTGTGATTGGTCAACAGTACTACTCCTAGTAGGAGTGGGAACATGAAGTGTTGTCAGTCAACGAGAGGCAACTCGTTTTCAATCTAATTCTTTCACTTGAGAAATACTTCACCAAACATCTTAGTTAGATGTCAAATTAAGCGACTAAGACCTCCTCTACAACAACGTCAAAATGATTGACAGATTTCTTGATTTATCTTAGATCAATTCAAACTATTATAAGGAAGTGTTTCTGGCTATGTTGTTGCTGCGGTGGCTCAAGAGGGAAAACAACAGTAATATTGGCGCTTTTATCAAGCGAAGGTCTTTAGGGAGTGTGCGAGCACGGACGGTCACTTCGCCTAGCCAAGTTCTGCTAGGAACAAACTGAACCTACAGTGGGGAAAAAAAGTATTTAGTCAGCCACCAATTGTGCAAGTTCTCCCACTTAAAAAGATGAGAGAGGCCTGTAATTTTCATCATAGGTACACGTCAACTATGACAGACAAATTGAGAAAAAAAAATCCAGAAAATCCCATTGTAGGATTTTTAATGAATTTATTTGCAAATTATGGTGGAAAATAAGTATTTGGTCACCTACAAACAAGCAAGATTTCTGGCTCTCACAGACCTGTAACTTCTTCTTTAAGAGGCTCCTCTGTCCTCCACTCGTTACCTGTATTAATGGCACCTGTTTGAACTTGTTATCAGTATAAAAGACACCTGTCCACAACCTCAAACAGTCACACTCCAAACTCCACAATGGCCAAGACCAAAGAGCTGTCAAAGGACACCAAAAACAAAATTGTAGACCTGCACCAGGCTGGGAAGACTGAATCTGCAATAGGTAAGCAGCTTGGTTTGAAGAAATCAACTGTGGGAGCAATTATTAGGAAATGGAAGACATACAAGACCACTGATAATCTCCCTCGATCTGGGGCTCCACGCAAGATCTCACCCCGTGGGGTCAAAATGATCACAAGAACAGTGAGCAAAAATCCCAGAACCACACGGGGGGACCTAGTGAATGACCTGCAGAGTGCTGGGACCAAAGTAACAAAGCCTACCATAAGTAGCACACTACGCCGCCAGGGACTCAAATCCTGCAGTGCGAGACGTGTCCCCCTGCTTAAGCCAGTACATGTCCAGGCCCGTCTGAAGTGCATTTGGATAATCCAGAAGAGGATTGGGAGAATGTCATATGGTCAGATGAAACCAAAATATAATTTTTTTGGTAAAAACTCAACTCGTCATGTTTGGAGGACAAAGAATGCTGAGTTGCATCCAAAGAACACCATACCTACTGTGAAGCATGGGGTTGGAAACATCATGCTTTGGGGCTGTTTTTCTGCAAAGGGACCAGGACGACTGATCCGTGTAAAGGAAAGAATGAATGGGGCCATGTATCGTGAGATTTTGAGTGAAACCCTCCTTCCATCAGCAAGGGCATTGAAGATGAAACGTGGCTGGGTCTTTCAGCATGACAATGATCCCAAACACACCGCCCGGGCAACGAAGGAGTGGCTTCGTAAGAAGCATTTCAAGGTCCTGGAGTGGCCTAGCCAGTCTCCAGATCTCAACCCCATAGAAAATCTTTGGAGGGGAGTTGAAAGTCTGTGTTGCCCAGCGACAGCCCCAAAACATCACTGCTCTAGAGGAGATCTGCATGGAGGAATGGGCCAAAATACCAGCAACAGTGTGTGAAAACCTTGTGAAGACTTACAGAAAACGTTTGACCTGTGTCATTGCCAACAAAGGGTATATAACAAAGTATTGAGAAACTTTTGTTATTGACCAAATACTTATTTTCCACCATCATATGCCAATAAATTCATTAAAAATCCTACAATGTGATTTTCTGGATTTTTTTTCCTCATTTTGTCTGTCATAGTTGACGTGTACCTATGATGAAAATTACAGGCCTCTCTCATCTTTTTAAGTGGGAGAACTTGCACAATTGGTGGCTGACTAAATACTTTTTTTCCCCACTGTATGTATGCGGACACCTTTACAACATACTGTTTCTCCCGAGAAGAAGTAGTCTCACCAGAACATTTTCATTTCGTAACAATTTAGGGCAAGTACAGTAGAGTTTTGTAATGCTATTGAGTTGGATGGGTAATCAGTTTTTCTGCCTTCACAATGACGCAGTCAAAGGGAGGCTAAATTAGGATACTTCTTTATTACTGTGTACAGTGGAGAGGTAGCACCCAGGGTGCACCAGTTTATTGCGGCTTCGCGCCGAACACAAAGAGAATGGTCCCCGAGAGGTTTCCAATTTAAATATTTAAATAAACATACAGTCCTGTTACCTCGGGAAGTCCTTGCTTCAGTTTTAAGGTCACTGCTGTGGTAATGAAGAATAATGATGTACTTTTGTGATGTTATTAGCACAATAAATAAAATATAAAGCATCTCAATATGCTCGTCGCTAAAGAGAGGAGGAGCAGTTGACAAAACAGTAATTGTATAAAGACACGTTTATGATCTATTTTGCCGTGCTTTAGTACCTACTATATGCTGACACTAGGCTTACTGGCTTCAGGGGGGTCCATAAAGCTCTCATGCATTTTCTTTGGCCACCGTATATAACAGTACGCCTGTGAAATTATGTTAACACAATGGTGTTAGCTTGTTTGTTAATATTTTTGTTTAGTTTCACACTTCAATCCTCTCTCTCTCTCTCTCTCTCTCTCAGTGCTGTTCGGGCAGTTTGTCTTGTTCCAGACGTCACTCAACGATGTCGTGGACATTTATGATGGGCCTACGCAGCAGTCTCCACTCCTGTCTTCTCTCTCTGGCTCCCACTCAGGTAATACAAAGAGCAAGCAACACAACACAACGACAGACATGTCAGCAGCAGAACGACAGACATGTCAGCAGCAGAACGACAGACATGTCAGCAGCAGAACGACAGACATGTCAGCAGCAGAACGACAGACATGTCAGCAGCAGAACGACAGACATGTCAGCAGCAGAACGACAGACATGTCAGCAGCAGAACGACAGACATGTCAGCAGCAGAACGACAGACATGTCAGCAGCAGAACGACAGACATGTCAGCAGCAGAACGACAGACATGCCAGCAGCAGAACGACAGACATGTCAGCAGCAGAACGACAGACATGTCAGCAGCAGCAGCAACTGAACTGAAGTTCCTGTTGTTCAGTTTTTCCTTTTGTCACATGTGCTGCTGCTTGCTCTTTGAGGGGCTGGTTTATTGTAAAAGCACTTTGTGACAACTGTAAAAAAGGGCTTTGTAGCCACATCCGAAGGGCCATGCATTAGTCACACATTCAACCCTATTTTTCACTATCACTTTAGTCTCCAGCACCACTCTGTATCAAAATCCCAGTACACCACATTCACGTTCCATAAAAATCTCAAATGAACTGTGAGAACCCCGAGCTACACAAAGAGAAAGACAGATCCCTATGATGGTTCCACACACTTCCCCCAGCCTACGTTTCCCCCACATTTACTGTACTTATAGTTATTATATTTATCAAAAGCATCTGTTCCCTTGGGTCCATACCCTCACTTATGCTGAGCTGTTGAGCCTTGCGTGCATGCGTGCGTGTGTGTGTGTGTGTGTGTGTGTAGTGTGCGCAGGCCTGCATGTGTGTGCGCATGTGTGTGTGTATATTACGGATGGAAAATGACATGGTTGCGGACCAGTGTGTACCATGTAATCAGCAACACTTGACCATATGCTCTTGACAAAGAGGTAAGTGCTGATACAAGGCTGTACATTTCCCCCGTGGATAAGACCACGACAGTGCCAGAGAAACTGAGAAGAAGAAGAAGAAGAAGAAGAAGAAGAAGAAGAAGAAGAAGAAGAAGAAGAAGAAGAAGAAGAAGAAGAAGAAGAAGAAGAAGAAGAAGAAGAAGAAGAAGAAGAAGAAGAAGAAGAAGAAGGATGAAAGGGCCTCTGGTTTGACTGGAGTTGGGGTTTGACTGGAGTTGGCAATCAATAAGATGCCTCCTATCAAAGCAAAGCCCTTGTTAATGTCTTGTTCAGATATAACATTGAACCAGCAGCTGATTGGTTCAGCACTGAAAGGCTGTTAAACAATGCCAGATTGGAGATCAAAGCGATTGATTAATCCAATGGACTCTGATACCTTGATCTGTGACTGGGTCGGATCATCAGTTGTTGGACAGCCAACCTACAGATGTGCTATCTTAATTTGATCACTCTTTTGTCACAGATATTTTTCCTGCTCAGCAGGAAAAGCAATTTGTAGTGTATTCGAGGTTTAACAAGGATTCTAAAGTTTGTAATTTCCACTTTAAAATGTCAAACTTGATTTATCCTAACTAAAAGTGTATCAACCCATACAAAACTGTCCATTAATTATAATCCACATAATAATTACAATTTCTTGTTTCTGCAGTATTATTTTCCTGCTGTGAGAAACTGGTAAAATTAAGATTTCACATCTGTACACATTAATCAGAAGAATAACCTCAGTTTCGTCCTGTGAAATGTTTGTGTTCGGTGGAGTTGTAAATTGTGTTTGATTGATCATTGACATCTGTAATTTATTTCTTTCTTTCTTCAGGAGAGTCTCTACCCTTGAGCACGGGCAACCAGATAACCATCAAGTTCAGCACGGTCGGCCCGGAGACGTCTAAGGGCTTTCACTTTGTCTATCAAGGTTGGTCTTCCATAGATCTTTCATTGACTATAGATTATTCCTGGGTACGGTGTCCATATTAGGACATCCTTGTGACTCTTAGGCTGTCCTAATATGGACACAGTGTATATGAAAGCAAGCCCTTTTTGTCTACCAGGGTTGGTTATTTTAGATCTGTGATGACATTATTCATGTGTAGTAGCAATTCACTTTCATCCAACCCCAGTCAAGCCAGAGGCATGGAATGAGTTTAGTTGTGCATGTAAAGATACTCTCCTGTATGTATTCAAAATGACTGTATAGAAACATTAGGATCCTTTGAATACAGTAGCTCCACTTGAAATAAAAAATCTGAAATGTGCGACTCTGACAGGCATTGAGTTAAACTGAGCTTTTATTAAGATTTCCTTACAGAATGCCCTCAAGAGTAGTGTGTGTCTATGAGAGAAGATTATTTTTTAGACGTCTGACATTTAGAAACATCACACGCTTCCATAGAGTACATACATTCATCAGGAGTGTGCCGAAGCCAGAGGGGTGCATTTGTATTTTTCTGTCAGCTAGCTATCTGTTGATGACGTTGCGGGGGCCCAAAACATTGTCTGTTCAGCACTATCACAGGCACAGAGATGCCCTGCTCATCAAGATGCTTCACACATCCCCAAAATGCTTAGACTGATCAAGCTTCTTATAGCTTTAGCAAATTGTACACATTTTCCACATTTCCCCTCCCTTGAAATCTCCTCAGAGGATGTCTGCATCCGAACTGGCACCCTATTCCCTACATAGTGGACTACTGATCAAAAAGTATTACAATATATAGGGAATAGGGTCCCATTTGGGACGTAGCTTAACACCCAGCAGCAGCATCCTCCAGTGTAGAAGACTCATGCCCCCCCTGACGTATGCTTAGCCTAGCTCCTAGATGGATTCCTACAACACACTCCAGGCGCTGCCTGCCTCCCGGCTGTATTCTCTATTACACATGCTTTAGCTTTTAAAATGCTAGCTAGTCTCAAGTCATTTTTGGACCTTGTTCGTGCAAGCAAGGCTTGCTAACTTAAATCCCACTCACTTAACTCAGTGCAATTGTTATGGTCAAAATTGAATCCCTATTTCAATATGTCAGTTTCTGTTTGAAGAGAACACCACCAGACTTTTACACTAAAGCCAGATTCAGTCAGACGGTTCTTGTTTATGTGATAACCCTAACCCTGCCTTCATTATTCAAGTGTGGGAGCTTTCATGGGAGGTTGATCAAGGTAACAGATACCCACTCTCCTCCCCTCTTACAGCGCCTAAGTGCACCATGGTGGTGGTCTGTGTTAGGGCATCTCCGACGTGGTTTTGCATTGATGTTGTATCTCTTCTCAGAACCCATTATCAAATGTCGCGCTAGCTAGCTATAGCTGGAAGTCTGTCACCAGAGAGTGGGTATATGTCATTTGATATTTTTCTTCTTCTTCTTCTTCTTCTTCTTCTTCTTCTTCTTCTTCTTCTTCTTCTTCTTCTTCTTCTTCTTCTTCTTCTTCTTCTTCTTCTTCTTCTTCTTCTTCTTCTTCTTCTTCTTCTTCTTCTTCTTCTTCTTTCTCCATTGCTTTACTGACACCTCCTATCCCTCCACAGCTGTCCCAAGGACCAGTGCCACCCAGTGCAGTTCGGTCCCCGAGCCCCGCTTTGGCAAACGGATCGGGAACGACTTCGCAATGGGCGCCACGGTCCTGTTCGAGTGTAACCCCGGATACATCCTGCACGGTTCCACCGCCATCCACTGTGAGACCGTCCCTGACACCCTGGCACAATGGAACGACACGCTACCCACCTGTGTCGGTCAGTATGATTGACCCCCGAGCCAATTGTCGGCTACCGTGATTGGTTACCGTGTGTCAGAAACACCCCTGAGTGTTCTACCGTTCTCCCAAGCTTCATCAACATGCCGATCGTCATGGGCCGCCTCTTAAGTGAGGCAAAGTCATTAACGTGGGAGCGTGAGTGTGCACATGAAAGCAGACTGGGGGTCCCTCAGAAGGCCTTCCATCCCACTATTAACTGAAACAGGCAGAATGTTTCCTCTTGGCTGTGCATCCAGCCAGGTCTAAAGAGCGTGGTGAGGAGAGAGGGTAGAGAGAGAGAGAGAGAGGAAGAGAGGAGAGAGTGTCTCTAATGAGAGTGCAGATTTAAAGCAAGAGATTACTCTCTCACTCTCTTTCCCGATGAGTGCTCTGCCCAGTTTCTGATTACAATTACAGTATGCCTAATTGTCAGCAGAGCTGCAATCTATTCATTATGTAAAAACAGCTCAGAAAATAGCCTTTAAATTGTAATGATCTACCAATGTCTGCCTTTTCTCTCTTAAAGTGATGTTTGGTTCTGGTTCTGGTTTTGAGCCAGAGTGACTTTCATATCACACTGCTTTTAATAAGACAGGGATTTTTTTTTTTTTCAGGTTTTTTTGTGTCCATGGTGGGTTAGGCAGAGTGCATGCCTGTCTGATGGGAGGGTAGTAAAGTATATCTAATCTGTGCTAACTCCCTGCTCCTCACTGGCAGAGACAGAATGACATGATGTTATTTCCTGTCAAGCCCATCCAAAGCCCTGCTCCAAAACAAAGCAGGGTGACACAGAATACAGTAGTTTGTAAACAGGATTTGACCACAGCTGTAACCTGCTCTTACCCGTTGATTTGAAGGGCCACTATCTAGCTGTCTTTGAATGAAGGGCCACTATCTAGCTATGTGGAGGTGAAGGGCTTCTAGGGTTTATTTTTTTTCTGTTTTTCGCTCGCAGGCCATAGGATTTTCTCTGTGATTACCTGAGCACTATGACTGCATTTTATATATCATCTGTAAAATATGGATGAGTTGAAATTGCCCTGAAGTGAGTTAGTTGAATAATTTAAGCATCTGACACAGATATATTGCTCTCGCTCGCTGTTCTCAATTGCCCTCTCTCTCTCCCCTCTCTTTCAATCTCTCTCTCTCTTTCTTTCTACATCTCTCCCTCCCAATCGCTCTCTCTCTCTCGTTCACTCTCAGTTTCTCCGATCTGTCAGAGATTTCTGCTGCCATATTAGACAGCCATCAGTGTGTCCCGGTCTGCTCTTAGTTGTTTATACAAAGTGATTGGTGCTGACCTCCTAGTATATACTGTTATCCTTCACAGATAGCATCACCGTCGGATCTGACCATCTGAGCAAGGGGAGGAAATAAACACTGTTCTGGCAGCATTAGATACCAGCTTGTGCTACTGACAGCTCTCTACTCTCCCACCTCTTTCCCTCCTCACACGGTTTTGAAGACAATACTTGGCAGGCCTTCAGCAAACAGGGGGAAATTGCTTAACCTCTCTCTCTTGGGGGGGAAACGGGTAGAATGTCACGTCTTTCACCGCAGAGGCAGACGTTTATACGCCTCACTGTCCCTTTTTAAATAAAGTTTAATTGAATCACAAGCACATGGTGGTAATGGGATATGTGTACGAGGCTGATAAGAATGAACAGGTATGCCTCGAAGACAATAGGCGTGGAAACTTGGACTGTGCCGATAGCTCAACGTGAGGTATTACATTACTTTAGGCCTGCTTACTCGTTCTGCATTCACTGTCTGTCGCTGCAAAGAATGTCTTTATCGAAGATTTGATTAACCCTTCCTTGTCCAACATGTGTTTAGTCTGTGTAAGTCAAACAATCTCCTATTGGGTGAGGCCTCACTGAAGCTTCACTATTAAATCAGACATCTATAGTGATATCTCTGTCTGTAGACGGGTTGGTTGTTTAGCGACAAAACCAATGCTAGCACAACTGTGGGGCAAAACAGGTTGGCTTAGATTGTTGACAACATGTCAACTATATTTAATCTCCCATGTTTATTGAAAACAAATACATTTGCACTTGTTGTCTCTCAAATACATTGTTACAGTTGTTGGTTAGCTAGCTAGTGAATTTTTGCCATGTTAGCATAGGATTGACCAGTCAAAAGACCTAAAAACAAGACATGGTATCAAGAACAAAATTAAACTAGTTGAAACGAGCCACCTACGATTTCCCACATGGCAACTTCTTGTCACTGTTGCTAGCTATCTGGCCATCCAAAATCACAACAACGCACGGCCTTCTGCCCCATTGAAGAGTGTGCATTGTTTTCTTGACGTTGTCATCTAACCCGTCAATAGTGAGGAAACCAGGGCCCGTATTCAGAAAGTGTCTCAGATTAGCAGCGCTGAATCTGAATAATAACAACATGAAAACTGTAAATGTGCTGGCACCTGTACGGCGTACAGTGCCTTCGGAAAGTATTCAGACCCCTTGACTTTTTCCACATTTTGTTAGGTTACAGGCTGGTATGATGTTTTTATGGTATAATGATGTCATGCCATAGTGTTGTGAGGACAGAGTTAGAGTTACTAGATAATTAGTCTGGTGCCAGGAAGTCTACATTCCATTATGTCAAAGTAGATTAGTGATGGTCAGGGTAGTGTGAGTGATGGTCAGGGTAGTGTGAGTGATGGACAGGGTAGTGTGAGTACTAGTCAGGGTAGTGTGAGTGATGGACAGGATGTAGCAATAAGGACAGAGACAGGGAGGCCTATGATTGGTTGCCAGATGTATGTGAAAGGAATGAGAACCAACAGGCTATATAAAATAGAGAGTCTTCTTTGTTAACTTAGTTCAACTGACGAAGGGCAAAGCCATGTCCGTTGGTTAGATGAACCCACGAGCTCGTGATTCAATAAATACTTGGTATGAAATCTCCACAGAATGTATAAGTATATTCTTGCATCCTTGATTCTTTGATACCTGAGAAACTCATCATAACACAGGCTTATTCTAAAATTGATTAAATTGTTTTTTTTCCTCATCAATCTAAACAATGTACCCCAAAATGACAAAGCAAAACAGGTTTTTAGAAATATTATGTTTACATAAGTATTCAGACCCTTTACTCAGTACTTTGTTGAAGGATCTTTGCCAGCAATTTACAACCTTGAGTCTTCTTAGGTATGACGCTACAAGCTTGGCACAGCTGTATTTGGGGAGTTTCCCATTCTTCTCTGCAGATCCTCTCAAGCTCTGTCAGGTTGGATGGGGAGCGTTCCTGCACAGCTATTTACAGGTCTCTCCAGAGATGTTCGATCGGGTTCAAGTCCAGGCTCTGGCTGGGCCACTCAAGGACAATCAGAGACTTGTCCCGAAGCCACCCCTGCGTTGTCTTGGCTGTGTGCTTAGGGTCGTTGTCCTGTTGGAAGGTGAACCTTCACCCCAGTCTGAGGTCCTGAGCGCTCTGAAGCAGGTTTTCATCAAGGATTTCTCTGTACTTTGCTCCGTTCATCTTTGCCTCCCAGTCCCTGCCACTGAAAAACATCCCCACAGCATAATAATATAATAATAATATGCCATTTAGCAGACGCTTTTATCCAAAGCGACTTACAGTCATGCGTGCATACATTTTTGTGTATGGGTGGTCCCGGGGATCGAACCCACTACCTTGGCGTTACAAGCGCCGTGCTCTACCAGCTGAGCTACAGAGGACCATGATGCTGCCACCATCATGCTTCACCGTAGGGATGGTGCCAGGTTTCCTCCAAACGTGAAGCTTGGCATTCAGGCCCAAGAGTTCAATCTTGGTTTCATCAGACCAGAGAATCTTGTTTCTCATGGTCTGAGAGTCTTCAGGTGCCTTTTGGCAAACTCCAAGCGGGCTGTCATGTGCCTTTTACTGAGGAATGACTTCAATCTGGCAACTCTACCATAAAGGCCTGATTGGTGGAGTGCTGCAAAGATGGTTGTCCTTCTGGAAGGTTATCCCATCTCCACAGAGGAACTAGAGCTCTGTCAGAGTGACCATCGGGTTCTTGGTCACCTCCCTGACCAGGGCCCTTCTCCCCCAATTGCTCAGTTTGGCCGGCCGGTCAGCTCTAGGAAGAGTCTTGGTGGTTCCAAACTTCTTCCTTTTAAGAATGATGGTGGTCACTGTGTTCTTGGTGACCTTCAATGCTGCAGAAATGTTTTGGTACCCTTCCCCAAGCCTGTCTCGGAGCTCTACGGACAATTCCTTCGACCTCATGGCTTGGTTTTTGCTCTGACATGCACTGTCAACTGTGGGACCTTATATAGACAGGTGTGTGCCTTTCCAAATCATGTCCAATAAATTGTATTTACCACAGGTGGACTCCAATCAAGTTGTAGAAACATCTCAAGGATGATTACATTTACATTTTACATTTTAGTAATTTAGCAGATGCTCTTATCCAGAGCGAGTGCATAAATTTTTTTTATATATCTTTTTTTCATACTGATCAATGGAAACAGGATGCATCTGAGCTCAATTTCAAGTCTCATAGGAAAGGGTCTGAATACTTATGTGAATAAGGTATTTCAGTTTTTTATTTTTAATACATTTGCAAACATTTCTAAAAACATGTTTTCGCTTTGTCATTATGGGGTATTGTGTGTAGATTGCTGAGGATTTATTTGTATTTAATCCATTTTATAATAAGGCTGTAACGTAACAAAATGTGGAAAAAGTCAAGGGGTCTGAATACTTTCCGAAGGCACTGTACATAATACAACATACATGTGGCTGTGTTAACGTACGTCCCCTCTCTGTTTGACTTTGTCTCCTCAGTGCCGTGTGGAGGAACCATGACGGCACGCAGGGGGACCATCCTGTCCCCCGGTTACCCCGAGCCGTATGACAACAATCAGAACTGTGTCTGGAAGGTTTCAGTGCCTGAGGGCGCTGGTATCCAAGTAAGAGACCCTGTTCTGTTTCAGTTTGAAGTACCATGGAAGAATTTAGATGTTTGCGATTTCAGAGTATCGCCATGCAGTACCAGAAGTTAAACCTGAATAAAGGGAATACTTAATAGCTTACTTATTATTTAAAGTGTAGATGTTTAATGTAAGTATGCACTGTGTTTTGGACCTGAAGTCTCGTCTTTGTCTTTCCATCTAATATTATTTACAGTACTACAGTGTTCATTTACTGAGTTGGAGCATTTAATAGGTTTTCAAGTGGTGACGAATTGTCTGGGAGTTGTCTTTCTCTGTCTCATACCGTTTTCACAAACTGAGCCGAACCAAATCGAGCTGAGCCGTACAGTACTGCGCTGGCCTGCTTACACATCTGACATAGTGGCTTGAACAGTGCTGGAAAGGACCATGTGAAAGGACAGTATGCAAGCCAGTATAGTACTGTGTGAATCAGGCATTAGTGAGTACAGTTTGGGTCGGGTCGTTAGTGTGAAAAGGGTTTGACTCCTAACTCCTTGCCTCAGATCCAGGTAGTGAGCTTTGCTTCCGAACACAACTGGGACTCTCTGGACTTCTATGATGGAGGTGACAACCATGCGCCGAGACTGGGCAGCTACTCAGGTAATATTTAGCTCCTGGATCAATAACGACCACTTGTGACCCCTTCACTTATTTGTGATAATATCTGTTGTGTTATCCTGATATGGTCATCAATTATGTTTCATGGAAACATTTTCCAGCTAGCTATAATCTCATAACACGGAAATCCCTTTCCGAGATCATTATAATAATTGGCCCAAGGCAACAGTAAACATGTATTCCCCTATGAATTATGCAGTGCCTCCCCTTGGGCCAATTGAGATTTCAGTGGACAGTAATTAGGAAGTCCCACTGGGTATCTGAGTCCCCTGCTAAGGCTTGAATGACAGGGTCATGCCACGCTGTGGAGTTCTGAGCTGGTCCATATAGATAGAGATGCTGACTTGCTCCAACACTCATACAATCTATAGAAAGGTTTCAGAGGTTGGAACAATAGGGTGTTAGAGAGGGAATGAGCTCGATATCAGGAGGACACTTAGGAGAATGGGAGGCAGGAGAACAGACACAGTATCTGTCATGATTACAGCTGTCCAAGTGCTGTAACTACCTGAGGAGAAGACTGTTTATGCCTTCATGTAACACTTGCTAGTGTTTGGATAGTTCACCACCCCCCCCCAAAAAAAAGACATGGTTTCCTTATTCTGTAAACTGTCAAATCAAAATCAAATCAAATTGTATTGGTTGCGTACACATATTTAGCAGATGTTATTGCTGGTGTAGTAATAGCAGTGCAATAATATCTAACAATACACAACAATACATACAAATCTAAAAAGTAAATGAATGGAATTTATAAATATTAAGACGCAACATGTAAAGTATTGGTCCCATGTTTCATGAGCTGATATAAAATATCCCAGACATTTTCCATACACACAAAAAGCTTATTTCTCTCAAATGTTGTGCACAAATTTGTTTACATCCCTGTTAGTGAGCATTTCTCCTTTGCCAAGATAATCCATCCACCTGACAGGTGTGGCATATCAAGTAGCTGATGTAACAGCATGATCATTACACAGGTGCACCTTGTGCTGGGGACAATAAAAGGCCACTCTAAAATGTGCAGTTTTGTCACCCAACACAATGCCACAGACGTCTCAAATTTTTTTGAGGGAGCGTGCAATTGGCATGCTGACTGCAGGAATGTCCACCAGAGCTGTTGCCAGATAATTAAATGTTCCAACGTTGTTTTAAAGAATTTGGCTGTACATCCAACCAGCCTCACAACCGCAGACCACGTGTATCCCATGCTTTGGTTTTGTTTGCCTTTGCCACTGTCTCCAGTCCAAAACTAATGGAAGTCAATATGCCTGATATTAGCATTTTTCGCATGTCCATGTCCAGCACATTACCAGAGAGGGTATTGTCTGAAGGGTATAAAACACAAGCAAAAGGATGATTCACAAATCAACCACCTGTTGTTAACCACTAATTGATCGATTTCCCACAATGATTTCTCTTTGTGGGAAAATGTGTATTTATATAAAGACAACAGGTTAATTGGTAACTCTTGTCTCATGCTCTTTCTCTCTGTCTTCCAAGGCACCACCATTCCCCAGTTGCTCAACAGCACATCCAATAACCTGTACCTGAGTTTCAGTTCAGACATCAGTGTGTCTGCTGCTGGCTTCCATCTGGAGTACACAGGTATGTCTGTCAGTAGATGGCTTTATGATATGTGTGCGTGTGTATGCGTGCGTGTGTATATCACACTGTGGCAACAACTGACATGTTGTGTAAATTCTCTTTCCCTCTCTCCACAGCCATAGGTCTGGAGTCCTGTCCAGAGCCACAGACCCCCAACTATGGCATCAAGGTTGGAGACCGCTACATGGTTGGAGACGTGGTTCTGTTTCAGTGTGAACAAGGCTACTCTCTGCAGGTAAGAGATCATTCTCTCCATCTATATCTATCTCTCCATCTATATCTATCTATCTCTATATCTCTATATCTTTCTCCATCTATCTATCTCTCCATCTCTATATCTTTCTCCATCTATCTATCTCTATCTATATCTCTATATCTTTCTCCATCTATCTCTATCTATATCTCTATATCTTTCTCCATCTATCTATCTCTCCATCTCTATATCTTTCTCCATCTATCTATCTCTATCTATATCTCTATATCTTTCTCCATCTATCTATCTCTATATCTCTATATCTTTCTCCATCTATCTATCTCTCCATCTCTATATCTTTCTCCATCTATCTCTATCTATATCTCTATATTTTTCTCCATCTATCTATCTCTCCATCTCTATATCTTTCTCCATCTATCTATCTCTATCTATATCTCTATATCTTTCTCCATCTATCTATCTCTATATCTCTATATCTTTCTCCATCTATCTCTATCTATATCTCTATATCTTTCTCCATCTATCTATCTCTCCATCTCTATATCTTTCTCCATCTATCTCTATCTATATCTCTATATCTTTCTCCATCTATCTCTATCTATATCTCTATATTTTTCTCCATATCTCTATATCTCTATATTTTTCTCCATATCGCTATCTATATCTCTTAATTTTTTACTCCTTATCTCTATATATCTATATTTTGCTCCATATCTCTATCTATCTATATCTCTATATTTTGCTCTGTCTGTCTGTCTGTCTGTCTGTCTGTCTGTCTGTCTGTCTGTCTGTCTGTCTGTCTGTCTGTCTGTCTGTCTGTCTGTCTGTCTGTCTGTCTGTCTGTCTGTCTGTCTGTCTGTCTGTCTGTCTGTCTGTCTGTCTGTCTGTCTGTCTATCTATCTGTCTACATTTTCTCCATATCTCTATCTATCTATATCTCTATATTTTTCTCCATATATCTATTTATCTCTATCTATTTCATCTAGTATCTCTGTCGGTTCATCTTAGTAGCTATTTTAAATGTTGTTCAGTGTTCTACTGTTCTAAAGCATTGAGTACTAGGGAATATGTGATATAACAACGTAATGCTGTATGTTTATGAATACCTATTTTTCTTCACCAGGGTAATGCCCATATAACCTGTATGCCAGGACCAGTCCGGAGATGGAACTACCCAGTCCCACTCTGTCTTGGTATGTCGATAACGTTACTGTGACATTAGTATGTCTAAACCTCTCATAGAGAATTGCAGAGAGTTTGGTTACTCTGTGATGTAAAGGTGTGACTGTCATAGAAGCTCGATACCCAACATAAATAGTAAAACTTTAATATGTTCAGAGTTGGCTGTTGGTCTCGGGGACAACTGTTGTCAGCTGTATATCCTGAACAACCAAAGTCAATATTTTTCATGAAAAATGTCCCCAAAATGAACTGCAGGGCCCACATCTAAAACATATAGCAAAAACGTTTTTTAGAAACGTTTTTGGGTAAATAGTCCCCTGTAGCTCAGTTGGTAGAGCATGGCGCTTGCAACGCCAGGGTTGTGGGTTCGTTTCCCACGGGGGGCCAGTATGAAAATGTATGCACTAACTGTAAGTCGCTCTGGATAAGGGCGTCTGCTAAATGACTAAAATGTAAATATATTCTGTCCATGTACGTTAACTCACTGAGACAGATGATGGATCTTTATCTAACATAATTATTTTTTGGGACACACAATAGTTGTAAAGAAGAGACAATAACTTGGACTCTCTTAAGTGGTGAACAAAAATAATTCCACGTCTGTGGAGCCACATTTTCTGAAATATCCCAAAACGTTGAGTTTTTGTACTTTTCCTTCTAAAAGCTCTCACACCATAACGAAAGGTAGGGAGCACCTTTGTGCCTTTTAGCACACAAAAGGCTATTCTTTTCACTTAAAGGTGAATCACTCCACCATTTCCTGGTTGCTAAAATTCAAATAGTGCTCCTAATTTCAGTTTATGTGACAAAACAAGCAAACCCTAGTGTAGAGAATCACTGTACCATCTAAACCGCTGTGAAATATCTGTTTGAAGCTGGTGTACAAAACCAAAAGTAAAAGACGCAAAAACTAAGCTGAAGAAAAGGAAGTAGAGAAATAATGCAAATAGAACATACTGTATCTACCACTTCTTAGACGTGCTTTCAATGAGAACCACAGATCTATAACTATAGAAATATGTCAAGTCACCCATAAAGTTACATATTGCAGCTTTAACAAGGGCTGTGTTACCATTCTCTTTAGGCTACTCTATATCCAGGATCAGTGCTGAGGATAACCGATACCTCTCGTTCTGACTCAATGATAGGGAGCCTATTTAACACAAGGGATGCAACAAGACCAGGGGTAGATGGAGTATTCATACATTTTAACCGTTAGTGTGTCTGTCACGATCACAGGAGCTGCTCCATCCTGGCAATCTGTATCATAGATTCTTTTTCTTCTTCTTTTTTTATACATATTGCAGCTTAAGACTTACCTCACACTGGCTGAACCGCTGAGAGGGAAAGAGACTATGCTAGTACACTCTTAGAAAAAAGGCTTTCAAAGGGGTTCGTCGGCTGTCCCCGTAGGACAACCCTTTTTGGTTCCAGGTATAACACTCTGTGGAAAGGGTTCTACGTGGAACTCAAAAGGGTTCTTCAAAGGGTTATTCTATGGGGACTGCCGAAGAACCCTTTTAGGTTCTAGATAGCACCTTTTTTTCGAAGAGTGTAGTCCTATAGGAGTGAGTTGATCTGAAGCACTGATGCTACAATACACTGTTTTAAGGGAATGCCCATTTAAAGGCCTGTCAATACTAATGTACTAATCCATCCCAGCTGGTGGCCTCGATACCCGTTCATACTGTCTAGAGATGTAAACCAAACCCTTCTGCTTTTAGAAGCTATAGATACATATAAGAACATGACATAATGAAGTTTAAGATTTTTGCTTCTGATGGACTAATGAAGTAGTTATTTTATTATACTCTAGTCTATTCTAAAAAATGTAATTCTATTTTTATTTAATTCTATTATTTCATTATTTAACCTGTCTGAGTGGGATTGTCTCCACAGCCCAGTGTGGTGGCTCCATGACTGATGTCAGCGGTGTCATCCTGAGCCCTGGCTTCCCTGGAAACTACCCCAGTGGATTAGACTGCACCTGGACTGTCATACTACCCATCGGCTTCGGTACGGGAACACACTGACAGTCATTGTGGCCAAGAACGCACACACACACACACTGTCAAACTACCTATTGGCTTTGGTACATCAACTCGCTGCTGCCGTGGACAAGCCACAGTCACACATTGTTATACAAAGAAGTGTATGTCTTGTTTCAGTTAAAACACAGCTAGTGGGGAAGTGGCCCTAGTTATAGCAGTGAAGTGTCAGACCCATGTATGTCAGGAGCTTTAGAGGGAATGATGCTTGATTTATAAGCCTAAAGAGCAGAGACATTGAAACAGGGAAAGTGTAACACCAACAATGATGCAAATGTTTAACCAGTCTTCCAGTCAACTGAGAACAGCATCATGGTTTACAAACAGTAGGCTAAATACATAGTATACACTCTTAGAAAAAAGGGTTCCAGGTAGAACCCTTTTTGGTTCCAGATATAACTATTTTGGGTTCCGTATATATAGAATCCTCTGTGGAAAGGGTTCTACATGGAACTCAAAAGGGTTCTTCAAAGGGTTCTCTTATGGGGACAGCTGAAGAACCCTTTGACGCTAATGCACTAGGGTTCAAACGCTAATGCACTAGGGTCCAAACGCTAATGCACTAAGGTCCAAACGCTAATGCACTAGGGTCCAAACGCTAATGCACTAAGGTCCAAACGCTAATGCACTAGGGTCCAAACGCTAATGCACTAGGGTCCAAACGCTAATGCACTAGGGTCCAAACGCTAATGCACTAGGGTCCAAACGCTAATGCACTAGGGTACAAACGCTAATGCACTAGGGTCCAAACGCTAATGCACTAGGGTGTTTGCAACTCTTCTAATGTACCAATGAGTTTACGCTCTCAGTCGACCAACCTTTAATCTCTTGTGATGTTTGTTGTGGTGGAGCTACAGTGTTCTGCTTCCGTGGGTTCTGGGATTAACCCACCTGCTGAAGTAATGGGTAGATGAGTAAGATGATGGTCTATTATTCATTACAGAAACTCATGGACTGATCAGTGTGTTTTTAATCCACCTGTTGTTTATTTCAGGAATCCACCTGCAGTTCCTCAACTTCTCCACGGAGGCCATCCATGACTACCTGGAGATTCGGAGTGGAACGCTGGAGACGGGCACGGTGATTGACAGGTTCAGTGGACCACAGGTCCCCAAGTCCCTGTTCAGCACCACCCACCAGACTAGCCTCTTCTTCCACAGCGACTACTCCCAGAACAAGCCGGGTTTCCAGATCACTTACCAGGGTGAGGCTAGAGTTAGTTTATTTTTAAAATATATATTTTTTCCTGATTTTATTGAACAGATAGATATAAAGAGGATGACACTGGGAAAGATAGAGGTTGTGTCATGCCGAAACCGTAGACTACAGAGTTAGATCAGTAGAATGTGTGGGAGAGGAGAGAACTCAAAAAGGATTTGTCGAGGGCCCTTGTGATTTCACTCAACTCAATTAAATGTAATTGTATTTGTCATAATGTTGGTCTGGGCAATCTCCTTCAGTATCCTAGATACGGTATTTACATGGCACACAGTTTTATCTATGTATTCGTTTTCATGTTTGTGTCATTTTCTTCATATGTATTTTCAGTCAATATTTATTTCAATTATCGACTACTTCCTGATTTCCAGCCTATCAGCTACAGAGCTGTCCCGACCCTCGTCCTTTTCGTAACGGCATCGTGATCGGCAGCGACTTCAGTGTGGGCCTCACTGTGTCCTTCGAGTGTCTGCCTGGCTACTCCCTCATCGGAGAGGCCTCTCTCACCTGTCTGCACGGAATCAGCCGCAACTGGAACCACCCGGTACCACGCTGTGAAGGTAACTATGGAAATAGGATATCTATGGGAACTACTAGCATATAAATGGAATTGATAGGATCTGTATGGTAACAGATTGATATTGCACCTAGAGGGCAGCAGTGGGTGTTTCATGGACCATAACATCTTGGACATTACTACAACAGTTCCACTTAATCTACTTCTACTCCAATGGCATCCACAGCAATCACTATTAGGCTACTGTAGTATTACAACATATTACTAAGACGTGGCCATTACTATGACTTTTACTGCTGTGTCTTTTTGCTCAATCAGTGTAGCCTGGAAAGACCTCTAACTTGACCATGTCTTCCCTCTCCTCCGTAACTCTATGTGGGTGGTAACATCGCCTAACCCTCTCCTCTGTAACTATGTGTGGGTGGTAACATCCCCTAACCCTCTCCTCTGTAACTCTGTGTGGGTGGTAACATCACCTAACCCTCTCCTCCGTAACTCTATGTGGGTGGTAACATCACCTAACCCTCTCCTCTGTAACTCTGTGTGGGTGGTAACATCACCTAACCCTCTCCTCTGTAACTCTGTGTGGGTGGTAACATCCCTAACCCTCTCCTCTGTAACTCTGTGTGGGTGGTAACATCCCTAACCCTCTCCTCTGTAACTCTGTATGGGTGGTAACATCACCTAACCCTCTCCTCTGTAACTCTGTATGGGTGGTAACATCACCTAACCCTCTCCTCTGTAACTCTGTGTGGGTGGTAACATCACCTAACCCTCTCCTCTGTAACTCTGTGTGGGTGGTAACATCACCTAACCCTCTCCTCCGTAACTCTGTGTGGGTGGTAACATCACCTAACCCTCTCCTCCGTAACTCTGTGTGGGTGGTAACATCACCTAACCCTCTCCTCCGTAACTCTGTGTGGGTGGTAACATCACCTAACCCTCTCCTCTATAACTCTGTGTGGGTGGTAACATCACCTAACCCTCTCCTCTGTAACTCTGTGTGGGTGGTAACATCACCTAACCCTCTCCTCTGTAACTCTGTGTGGGTGGTAACATCACCTAACCCTCTCCTCCGTAACTCTGTGTGGGTGGTAACATCACCTAACCCTCTCCTCTGTAACTCTGTGTGGGTGGTAACATCACCTAACCCTCTCCTCTGTAACTCTGTGTGGGTGGTAACATCACCTAACCCTCTCCTCCGTAACTCTGTGTGGGTGGTAACATCACCTAACCCTCTCCTCCGTAACTCTGTATGGGTGGTAACATCACCTAACCCTCTCCTCTGTAACTCTGTATGGGTGGTAACATCACCTGACCACATCTTCCCTCTTCTCTGTAGCGCTGTGTGGGGGTAACATCACTTCCATGAATGGGACCATCTACTCCCCCGGCCACCCCGAGGAGTACCCCAACTTCCAGGACTGTGTGTGGAGTGTGAGGGTTCCCCCTGGGAACGGGATCTACATCAACTTCACCGTGCTCAGCACTGAACCCATCTACGACTACATCACTGTATGGTAAGAACCAATTGACCTCTTAATGAACAACTATAGTGTTAGATTACACTATAATATATACATCACTTTCACCATGGTCAGTACAGAACCTAACTGTGACTACATCACTGTATGGTACGAACCTGTATGGGGCCCTGTGTAGCGCAGTTGGTAGAGCATGGCGTTTGCAACTCCAGGGTTGTGGGTTCGATTCCCACAGGGGGGCCAGTATGAAAAAATTAATAATGTATGCACTCACTAACTGTAAGTCGCTCTGGATAAGAGCGTCTGCTAAATGACTGTAAATGTAAAATGAACCTACAGTGCATTCTGAAAGTATTTAGACCTCTTGACTTTTTCAAAAAAATTATACGTTACAGCCTTATTATAAAATTGATTTAAAAAATGTCCCTCATCAATACTCAATACCCCATAATTACAAAGCGAAAACAGGTTTTTAGATTTTTTTGCAAATGTATTAAAAATAAAACAGAAATACCTTATTTACATACAGTTGAAGTCGGACGTTTACATACACTTAGGTTGGAGTCAATAAAACTCGTTTTTCAACCACTCCACAAATGTCTTGTTAACAAACTATAGTTTTGGCAAGTCGGTTAGGACATCTACTTTGTGCATGACACAAGTAATTTTTCCAACAATTGTTTACAGACAGATTATTTCACTTATAATTCACTGTATCACAATTCCAGTGGGTCAGAAGTTTACATACACTAAGTTGACTGTGCCTTTAAACAGCTTGAAAATTCCAGAAAATGATGTCATGGCTTTAGAAGCTTCTGATAGGCTAATTTACATCATTTGAGTCAATTGGAGGTGTACCTGTGGATGTATTTCAAGGCCTACCTTCAAACTCAGTGCTTGAAATCATGGGAAAATCAAAATAAATCAGCCAAGACCTCAACAAAAAAATTGTAGACCTCCACAAATCTGGTTCAGATGCCTGAAGGTACCACGTTCATCTGTACAAACAACAGTATGCAAGTATAAACACCATGGGACCACGCAGCCATCATACCACTCAGGAAGGAGACGCGTTCTGTCTCCTAGAGATTAATGTACTTTGGTGCGAAAAGTGCAAATCAATCCCAGAACAACAGCAAGGACCTTGTGAAGATACTGGAGGAAACAGGTACAAAAGTATCTATATCCACAGTAAAATGAGTCCTACATCAACATAACCTGAAAGGCCGCTCAGCAAGGAAGAAGCCATTGCTCCAATACTGCCATAAAAAAGCCAGACCACGGTTTGCAACTGCACATGGGGACAAAGACCGTACTTTTAGAGAAATGTCCTCTGGTCTGATGAAAATAGAACTGTTTGGCCGTAATGACCATCGTTATGTTTGGAGGAAAAAGGGGCCGCTTGCAAGCCGAAGAACACCATCCCAACCGTGAAGCACGGGGGTGGCAGCATCATGCTGTAGGGGTGCTTTGCTGCAGGAGGGACTGGTGCACTTCACAAAATAGATGGCATCATGAGGAAGGAAAATTATGTGGATATATTGAAGCAACATCTCAAGACATCAGTCAGGAAGTTAAAGCTTGGTTGCAAATGGGTCTTCAAATGGACAATGACCCAAAGTATACTACCAATGTTGTGGCAAAATGGCTTAAGGACAACAAAGTCAAGGTATTGGAGTGGCCATCACAAAGCCCTGATCTCAATCCTATAGAAAATGTGTGGGCAGAACTGAAAAAGCGTGTGCGAGCAAGGAGGCCTACAACCTGACTCAGTTACACCAGCTCTGTCAGGAGGAATGGGCCAAAATTCACCCAACTTATTGTGGGAAGCTTGTGGAAGGCTCCCCGAAACGTTTGACCCAAGTTAAACAATTTAAAGGCAATGCTACCAAATACTAATTGAGTGTATGTAAACTTCTGACCCACTGGGAATGTGATGAAAGAAATAAAAGCTGAAATAAATAATTCTCTCTACTATTATTTCACATTCTTAAAATAAAGTGGTGATCCTAACTGACCTAAGACAGGGATTTTTTACTAGGATTAAATGTCAGGAATTGTGAAAAACTCAGTTTAAATGTATTTGGCTAAGGTGTATATAAACTTCCGACTTCAACTGTATCTCTCTCTCAGCTGCTCAATAGTGCTTTATTACAGTTACTAAGAAAATTCTTGCTTTTTATCAGTTTTACACATTTAACTATGTATTTCTCTACTAGCAGGAATGGTGCAATATTAATCCCTCACCAACTGAATTTCTGCCTTTTATCCCATATGGTGATTCTGATTCTGAGTGTTCTTACAGCCCTCAGAGTGGGCAAAGTTAGAGTGCCACAACACTGAACTGCAGCAACCCAAAAGGATACAAATTATGTTCATTGATGCAGGAGGGCTGGGGGAGTTTGACCAATCAAGTTCAAGTGAAGATTATTTTCATATCCACTTCTAAATCCAGTGTCAACAGCAGCCGGTTGAGAAAAGGATTAATGAAGAGCTTACTCACACTTCCTCTGTTCACCTAGCTCCTCTGTTCATTCACCTTGGTTGTAATGCCAGGTAGAAAAACGACTCACCTCTTCCCACTCACCTCTTCTCACTCACCGCTTCCCACTCACCCCTTCTCACTCACCTCTTCCCACTCACCTCTTCCCACTCACCTCTTCCCACTCACCTCTTCCCACTCACATCTTCCCACTCACCTCTTCCCACTCACCTCTTCCCACTCACCTCTTCCCACTCACCTCTTCCCACTCACCTCTTCCCACTCACCCCTTCCCACTCACCTCTTCCCACTCACCTCTTCCCACTCACCTCTTCCCACTCACCTCTTCTCACTCACCTCTTCTCACTCACCTCTTCTCACTCACCTCTTCCCACTCACCTCTTCTCACTCACCTCTTCCCACTCACCTCTTCTCACTCACCTCTTCCCACTCACCTCTTCCCACTCACCTCTTCTCACTCACCTCTTACACAGCAGGTAAGGGTTTATTGTAATATATTGATGTAAATTGTGTCATATTGTACACAATAACTTTTTAGTTAGTTTCTATGAAATAAGACTTTTGTTTCAATACCCATGAGGAGATAACAAGGAATTATGTAAAACCATGTGATAGTCAATTAGCCTAGCCAATTATAGAAGAGCTAACCCTTGACTTTACGTGTTGGACGCTTAATTAGTGGAATTATTACTAAAACTTGTTTTGGCAGATAACTTTGGTATGGTAAAAAGTATTCCTTATAGCGTTGTTGTTTTAAAACATAAAAGTAATTATACACTTGCGGAAAAAAGCCAACTTTATTTTTGCAGTTTCACGTTCCACAGTGCTCTCAAACCTCTCTTCCAAACTGTTCTTTCTTAATTGGATGCATCCTTTCTGTGGTTACCATAGCTACTGCATTTTTCACTCATGGTAAAACAGAACTTTGTCTTCTGGTTGATCTGAGAGAGACCTGTATTTTAACTGTTCACCCCCCATTCACTCTCTCGCCGTCATGGTTCCCACCATCACTCCATCCCTACGCCATCCCTTCATTAAACAAACTGACCAACAGTGACATCACACTCACAGTTAGTCAATTTAAAGGCATAGAGTATGGTTGACGTACACAGACTTTTAATCTCTCTCTGAGGAAATGTAATGCAGTAAAACAGTCGCCAAGGCGAGTTCTTCATGTATCCCAATAGATCCAGTCAAAGGCATCTTGATGTTTTAAAGAGAGCGGCTTTCTGAGTAATTGTCTTCCCCAGCACTCTGACACCACTGTTGTGCAGGGGGAGGAGGAGGAAGACAGGGGATGGAGTAATGGATGGAATGAATGAATTCTGAGATGAATTCTAATAATGTGTGTCCTCCATCCATGCGCACACGAATAATAAGTCCCCCTTTCTCCCCCCCAAACATTTAAATAATGCATTTTCAGCAAAGGTGCTTTTCTGTTTTCACCCGGCTCTGTTTCAGTCTCTGATAGGATTTATTTATGTTGTTGACTGCTGCGGCCGACTTGCGCTTCAATCTTTTCTCAGCGCTGTGAGACGTCGTGCTGGCTTCAAACACACACACGCTCACACACACTTGTGTGTGCACACACGTATACGCGCACACACACACACACACACACTCACGTATGCACTAATGCACAGAGACAATCACTCAAGCACTCTCTCTCTTTCTCTCACACACACAGACACACACACACACACACACAGACACACACACAAACACACCGTGCTCCCGAAACATCCCAGGTGTCAGAGATTAGCCAGATTAATAAAACAGCTTCTCTGCTTGTTCGTTAGGACTGCTCTGACCCAGCGGTGCCCAGAGAGGGGGTCCACTGAGCACCATTAGACAGACCCCCTCTCCCCTTCACACACTCATTTACCTTTGACTGGCTCCAGATTTGACCCATGGAGGTAGTCTGCTCTCTGGCTGTCACGATCACAGAGATGTAGCCCTCCTCATGCCCCTGTCTCTTAATTGGGTAGATAGTTTGATATCTGGGTACCTTTCTGCATTTTAAAACCCAGTCTCTGAAACGAGCGCCCTTAGGTTGTGGCTTCTCCAAAAAACGAAGTTTATAAAAAGAGATGACATCGTCTAACGTCTCTCTCTGGAAGGAATACTGTAGGTCAGTGATGGGTTATGTATCCTGCTCTCTACATTGACCTGGGAAATGTTTGTTAAAGATGACCGCAAATAGATTTTCAATGGGCTCCTTTCAAAGACATGTCTGTGTTGGTCAATGTCTTGTCTTCCTTGTCTATTGACAATGTCCATCACCTGCCCATGGGGAGGGATATGTCATTGATCCTTGGTGTGTATGTCTTGTTGTGTTGTGTTGTGTTGTGTTGTGTTGTGTTGTGTTGTGTTGTGTTGTGTGTGTGTGTGTGTGTGTGTTGTGTTGTGTTGTGTTGTGTGTGTGTGTGTGTGTGTGTGTCTACAGGGATGGTCCAGACCAGAGCTCCCCCCAGATCGGTCAGTTCAGTGGGAACACAGCACTAGAGTCGGTCTACAGCACCTCCAACCAGATCCTCATTAAGTTCCACAGCGACTTCAGCGGCAGTGGATTCTTCGTGCTCAGTTACCATGGTGAGCACTTCATCAGAGAGACAGGCGGGGAGAGAGAGAAAGATAGAAAAGACGGGAGAGAGAGAAAGATGGAGAACAAATGTGATAATGAAGGAGGAGAGGGAGAGAGAGTGGTGGAGAAAGAAAGAGAGAGTGAAAGGTAGAGAAAGAGAAAGAGAGGAGAGAACAAATCCAGAGGAAAAGGAAGAGAGATCAATGGCCTGATGGGCAGCAGAGTGAAGCTCCTAGTCCTCCTCCCTGCCTGCCTAGGGCCTCTGACACGTATGGCAGCCAGTACTCATTATTGGCTCAGCTCATTTTCATAGTCAATTTAATCCTGACTTATTGCACTTCGATGCCTCTCTCCCATCTGACGGTCTTTTTAATGAATCAGTGAAGGGACATGACTCTATACACCTGTGCCACATTGATTATTGGCTACAGGGTGCGCTCTGAGCAGTGAGCACTTGCCTAAATATATTTTTTTGTCCAGACACATACAGCCTTTTCACACTACTAATGACACACAAGGCTGCTCCCTTGACACAGTGCTACTGGAAAAAACAGATCAAGCATCCCAATAGCAAGGCCCATGTCATTCCCAATAGCAAGGCCCATGTCATTCCCAATAGCAAGGCCCATGTCATTCCCAATAGCAAGGCCCATGTCATTCCCAATAGCAAGGCCCATGTCATTCCCAATAGCAAGGCCCGTGTCATTCTGCTACAGCCAGCACTTATGATTTTACTACAAGTGCTTATTGATCCTGACCTGTATCAAACGTCTCTCTCACTGTAAACCAGTCTGTCTTGATTGTGGACGGTGGGGTGGCTTACGAGGTACTCCAATCACTTTACTGTAACAGTCGAGGTGCTTAACTGTCACCTTAGTTTCAGCTCTGCCCAAATGGGTTATGGGTAAACTACAGGTTTGGACTTTGATATGGTATGTATTGACATGTCACTGTTGGTTGATTACAGTTATTAAAAGGTTTTTAGTTGGTCTGTCAGATGTTCAAAAGGTAACGTAGAACTATTTGATCAATCATAGCTCAATCGTGTTATTGTTATCATTATTATTAATCTGTACATCCATCCCTGTTGCCTAATAAGGAGAGCTGCTCTGTCGAAGCTAGCTGCTCCTAGCTGCTTCTGCTTAATGATATGAATGTACTAGACTACAGATAATACACAGCAATGTTTCTCTATATTTTACTTGGGTTTGGCATGGGAATTACTCTGTAATGAGTTTAGCTTTTGATTCATTTTAAATGGGCCACCGAGTTAGAGAAACAACTAGATTTCCCCTTAGTGAACACTCTGCTTTGCTGTGAATTAGCCAAAATTTATACGACACTTATTAAAGATATTAGTTTAGTTTATTAGATTGTCCTCAACTGTCAAGTAATACAATTGTAGGCTGCAGACGGTTTATTCATGCAGTTTGCTGTCCAGAATGACAAAATAAGTGTTTTCATGTAGGTCACATCAAAAGATTGGCCCGGGGGGAAATAAATCAATAGAATGTGATTATCACTCCAAATAAGCAACATGCACAACTGTCACTTTTTCCAATCCTGCTATGAGAGGGTTTAAGTTGCATAGTTATTCAGGACATTATGCAAACATCATAATATTATAGAATACCATTTGTGGGTAGATTTGATGACTCAATTCCCGGAGCCCACTTGTTTTGACTGGTGATGATCTTCATCGTTCACAGCACATCAACCGGTCAATCTAGACGTAAATCCCACATGAGGGAAATCCATAGAGGAGGTTCCCTCTTTAATTTATCTCTTTTAGTAGAGCCTATCACAGAGCGAAATGTAGAGTCTCTCATGGGGACACAGAAAGTCATTGACTCTGTTCATTGCTTTCGCTTCAATTGGCAATAAACACACACAAACACGGACACATATTCACCAAATTCACAGTCACACACACACACACACAACCCCCGTACCCTCTGTGCTCACTCTCCTTCCTCTGCCTGAGGAGCCTCTAAAGGAATCTTATTAATCAGCAAGCACATTTAACCGAAGCCACATGCTAAGTGGCTTTCGCTACTTAATTTCTGTTATTGTAGCGTGGTTGTCCGGAGCCAAAGCCCCCACTCGTCTATTAGACAGCCTCCCTCCTCCTCTGTCTACTCTGTACGCTGGGGGTTTATTCATTAGTGCACACGGTAGCAAACTGTAGCAAAACATATTGTTTACGAAAATGTGAGTTTCTTTTTTTGGACAAATAAAGGAAGGTCCCCCTCCCTGTTTTACTTATGTTTGTTTCTTACACCCTTGTTCATGGGGAAGCAGAAGTAGATTTAGCTATATACTGCTTTAGCCTGTCTGGAGAGCCAGGTGGGTGGGGTTGGCATTTCGGAGACTTTTCTATTGGTTCCGTTGCACCAGGCAAGCTCAGGCAAGCACAGCTTTTACATTGAATAATAGAATATGAACCCAGGTCTGGAAGTTAGCTATATGTCTATCGCTCAGGAGATATCTCCCTCCTGCTCTGTCTGTTCAGACTGTTGAGAAGTTTTATAACAATTACACTCTGTTATCAATTAATTAATGATCAATGGCTGTCATTGATTTTACCCCCTAGTTTGTGTTGGCATGACCCCGCCAGGTAGCTGGGTAGTGGGTGTAGTTTGGATCTGCAGTCCTGAAAGAGGTTGGCTGTAAGATTCAATGGTGTAATATTTCCCCTTGCCTAGTTCAGAGTGCTACCTTATTTAATCCTGTCATTAGCAGCAGCGATTCCTCAGATCGTGTGTGTGTATGAACTCAGTGTGTCTCTCCATCCGTGCATGTGTGTGTGCAGTGTAGTATCTCTCCCCGGGCCCAGCTCCGACCGTTGTCACCTTATTTAATCCTGTCGTTAGCGCCAGCTAGCAGTGTTCGTTCCCTCATATAGTTAGCAGTGCCTCCTTGCCAGAACAGCACAGCTTGGCCGGTCTGTTGATTCCCAGAAGGTACACTGGGCTTATCTGATGCCCTTAAACACACCGCCGAGATCACATCGCTGCTGAATAAATTGGTATGCAGCCAGGTGCAGGTGGTGTAGAATCTGCATTTTTTTCCTTCTTTTTTTCCTGCCTAACCTTTCAAATGCCAGCAGTTTCTCCTCCTCCCCAATTCTGATGCTCTTTTGTCCAGACATGGGAAATCAATGGTCTTTGGTCTGTGATTTTGCAAGTGGGTCTGCTGTGGCATGGGTGGAGATTGCAGTACTGTTGAGTTGAGCAGGTACTTGCACGCAAACCATCACAAGGAATAAGGAAGGAGACAAATCTGCATCCCAAATAGGCCTCTGGTCAAAAGTAGTGCACTATATAGGGAAAAGGGAGCCATTCGGGACTTAGACAGATATATATATATATATTTATTTATTTATTTTAATTCCATGTTCGAAAGAATGCAGAAAGTCCCAGTGCAATAAGTGGTTAACCAAAAAGAGGATTACTACTCTGTTGAAATGTTCCTTCTTCCTCTTCCTTCCTCCTCCTCTTCTAGTGTACCAGCTGAGGATCTGCCAAGCGCCCCCGGAGGTGGCCAACGCTGATATCCTCACGGAGGACAGGGAGTTTGAAATAGGTAACGCCTCCACGTCTAGTTCAATCCAAATATTCTCAATTTTTCTAATGAATAGTTTTGGGATAGGACCTCCTCACCAATCGTTATACTTGGGACTAGGAGTTTTCCTGTGCCTGTATTCATAAAGCGTCTTAGAGTGCTGATCTAGGATCAGTTATGCTTTTTAGCTCATTATGAATAAAGAGTATATGGACTGCGGGAGACCTGATCCTAGATCAGATCTGAGACGCTTTGTGAGTATAGGCCCTGGCCTTACTGAGAGTTCACACCAGCCCCATGCCCCATGCCCCTTCACCACATCCCCCATGTACGTCTCTCCTCTGCTCAGGTAAATGCTGATACATGTAGAATGTCCTCACTGAGTATTGATCATGTCTTAGAGAGAGGACAAGCCTCCTCCGGTGTGTTTGACCCCGACTAATACAATAGGTGGACACACACACACACACACACACAGACAGACAGACACACACACATAAATCAAATCGGTTGAATTTGTCACGCGCTTCGTAGACAACAGTGAAATGCTTACTTGCGGGTCCTTTTCCAACAATACAGAGTTTAAGATATATATATTTTATTTTATAAATAGAAATAGTGTCAAAGTGAATAATGAATAAAAATCATGAGTAAAAATAACATGGCTATATATAGGGAGTACCAGTACTGAGTCGATGTGCATGGGTACGAGGTATTTGAGATAGCTATGTACTGTACATATTTGACCCAACGCCTCTACTTGGTCTTATGTAGCAACATTTGAAATGGTGTTTTTTTACATTGGATAAAAGAGACTCAGAGCTGCAAAATGGTACATCCCACACTGCAGTTGAGGAACAATGGGAAAGTAATTCTTCTTTGAAAGTTGATAAACGTGTAACCCCACTTTTGAGAAAATGGCACTTGAATGTTTTGGTACACCTACTGGAGAGCTCTTCTTTGTTTACATCCATTCAGCATCGTTCACACCTTCTTAAGCCTTAGCCCCACCCATCTCTTTAAGGATTCACATGGGAGGCCAGAACAGAGTGAATAGTGTAGTAAACAACCAACGATTTCAAGACTAAAAGTGGTAAAAGTAGTAGCCTACAATAAGGACAAACTCCAGGTAAAAATATACTTTATCCAGTCCTTGGCCTATATCCTAATCTGACTTTGAAAGTGTTCAGATAAAAATATGGATTAAATATTTTACAATTATTAGATGATGCTTACCCAGAAACGTGTCTACATTGATGGGTCATGTGAAGGAAATGCTAAAACCACCCCCCAGCCACATCTAGCTAAGTGGATGGGTCACTATTGTTCATGTTCATGAAACACAATAGATGGCCGTAATCACCCCCCAGACACACCTGTCTAGCTTGATGGTCATATAATCATTTTCTTGTGAAGTGGAGTCTTTTGTTTAGACATGTAGCTAGCTAGCTAAACAATGAACCATAATCCCAACCAATAGCTACAGTACAAACTGATTGTCATAGCTAGCCGCTATGCATGAAATGTTGGAGTATGAATCTGCAGGTAGCTAAAGCTAACCAACTAGGTTCAATGTTAGCTAGCTATAACTAGCAATGCAAATGATTTCAGAGATACAAATAATATTACTACATAGATCATACACGTAACCTTAGCTAGCCTTGTGGTCGGATGCCTTAGCTAGCAAGCCAGCAAATTATTGTTTGCTAGCTAGCTAACAGTACGCTTTAACTTGCAATGAAAACAACTTTCTGACAAAGTTAGAAACGTATAATATCTGAAAAATCTAGCTAGACTCTTACCCATATACATGGATGAACGCTTCACACCAGTGTGTCATTTCCGTTTGGTTTGTAGCTAGCTACAGCTTGTTTGGCCGGTTGTTGTGTCAAGTCACTCCGGTTCACAATGACCTTGTAGTAGTCCATCACAACCTTTTCCCACTGATCTTTGTTGATAGCGCCTGCTAAATTCTGGGCAGCAATGTTGTTGAGAGCAGTAGCAACACTTTTGCAGATCTGCATGGTTAACGTTATATCTTTCAAAAAAGCCGTGGTAGCAAGGATTACCTACACATACTGAGCAGCTCATGTTATAGACAGAAGCGGGTTACATGGCAGACCAATCCCAACTCATCTCTCGGCATGTCCAGCCCATCCATTATCTCAGCCAATCATGGCTAGTGGGAAGGTTCCTGTCTTTTGCCGTGGCTAAACCAACTTGGCTCATAATTTAACAATTTTATTAGTATTTACAGATGGCATACAAGTTTGTTATTAAGGCACATGAAAATTCACATGTTCCAGAAGGTATTTCTGCCAAAAAAACTGATTTTGATAAAAGACAATAAAACAATTTAAAATAAAATAAAATGCCTCTTCTGTGAAGCAGTGCGACAAACGCCTACCTTCCTGAAATGGGTCACATATAGGTAGGGGTAAAGTGACTATCAGCGGCATATGTGTTGTGCGTGTGTGTGTGGCGTCAGTATGCGTGTGTGTGTGTTTGTGTGTGTGGGTGGGTGGGTGTTAATGTTGGGGTGTCAGTGTAAGTATGTGTGAGTGTGGGTAGAGTCCAGCGTGTGTGCATAGAGTCAGTGCAAGAGAGTTTGTGCAAAAAAGGGCCAATGTTTAGAATTCTAATGGCTTGGGGTTCAAAGCTGTTTAGGGTCCTGTTGTTTCCAGACTTGGTGCATTGGTACCACTTGCCGCGCGGTAGCAGAGAGAACAGTCTATGACTTGGGTTACTGGAGTCTATGTCTCCCGAGTGGCGCTGTGGTCTAAGGCACTGCATTGCAGTGCTAGCTGTGCCACTAGAGATCCTGGTTCAAATCCAGGCTCTGTCGTAGCCGGCCGTGACCGGGAGACCCATGGGGCGGCGCACCATTGGCCCAGCGTCGTCCAGGGTAGGGGAGGGAATGGCCGGCAAGGATGTAGCTCAGCTAGTAGAGCATGGTGTTTGCAACGCCAGGGTTGTGGGTTTGATTCCCACGGGGGGCCAGTATGAAAAAAAATAATGTATGCACTCACTAACTGTAAGTCGCTCTGGATAAGAGCGTCTGCTAAATGACTAAAAATGTAAATATTTGACCATTTTTAGGGCCTTCCTTTGACACCGCCTGGTATAGAGGTCCTGGATGGCAGGGAGCTGTATAGTGAAATACTGGGCCGTACGCACTACCCTCCGTATCACCTTGTGGTCGGATGCCAAGCTGTTGCCATACCAGGCGGTGATGCAGCCAGTCAAGATGCTCTCGATGGTGCAGCTGTAGAACCTTTTGAGGATCTGAGGGCCCATGCCAAATCCATCCATGTTTTTCAAACGTCAAATTTCAAAATTGTTAGAAACATCAAATTTCGAAGTGTTTGGTTAAGATTAAGTTTAGGCATTAACTTTGCATGATTAAGGTAAGGGTTAAAGTTCGGGATATGATTAAAACAAAACTATAAAAAACAACTTTCTATTGATGGATTCGAACATGCAACCATCCACCATCCCCATCCACAATCAAAGCCTACATGAGGGTAATAGCACTCACTGTTGCCCCTAGTGGCCGGTTTTCAACTCATCTCCCGCCGTACTCAGACATGGATGTACGTCGAATACTGACTTGTATCATGTGTGACCTGCCTGATTAATAGTGAGTTAGCAACTAACTCTGTGATTGGTGGGTGTGAAAGTGGGCAATTACAGACAGTGGCTGAGATGGATTCACCTTGCCTGGTAACAAGGCCCAAAGGCTCTGCTGTGTCTATAGCAGCCTTGTATAGATTTCTTGGACCACGATCATCCATCCATCCATCATCTGGAACATGGCCCATTGCTGCTGTCTAAAGACATCATCTGGAACATGGCCCATTGCTGCTGTCTAAAGACATCATCTGGAACATGGCCCATTGCTGCTGTCTAAAGACATCATCTGGAACATGACCCATTGCTGCTGGTTGAAGACATCATATGGCTTCTAAAAGGACCAGAATGTTACAGTAGATGATGATGATGATGGTGATATTGATTATGGTGATGGTGATGATGGCAATGAGGAAGAGCATACTTTTGTTTATCTTAAACACCATTATTCTTGGTTTTCTGTGTTATATTGCACTAACACTAGTTCTACTGCAATACTCATACTTCAGGGACCATTGTTTATTTTTCCTAGTAACTGTTATGAAAGTCTCAAAGATTCCTACCCAGGCTAGAACTCACTCATTAACAGTGTTCAACCTTGGATGTCAAAGAATGTCACCCCATCTGTCTCAGGCATCTGTCTCTATTACTGCAGCACAGGTTTGCTGTCCTTCTTAATTATACAACAGCTTTATCAGAGTCCGTCTCTCTCTCTCTCTCTCTCTCTCTCTCTCTCTCTCTCTGTTTCAGACAGACGCTAACTAACTCTTTTTCACTTTCTGCTCCATTCAACCCCCTCTCTCTCTCTCTCTCTCTCTCTCTCTCTCTCTCTCTCTCTCTCTCTCTCTCTCTCTCTCTCTCTCTTAATCCTCTTCCTTTTCACCTTCCTCTTCACCTTCTCTCCTGACAGGGGACATAATCTTGTACCGCTGTCATCCTGGCTTCACACTGGTGGGGAGTGAGATTCTGACATGCAGACTGGGGGAGAGACTTCAGATGGATGGGCCTCCTCCCACATGTCAAGGTGTGTGTGTGTGTGTGTGTGTGTGTGTGTATGCGTGTGTGCCTGAGCATGTACTTGCGTTCCTTCGTTTTGCATATGTGTGTGCGAGTGCGTGCCTACTTGCGTGTGTTTGTGTGTGTTTGTGGCAGCTGTCATTAAAATGGTTTTGTCATTAGCTGTGCTGTTGTGATGCGTTCTGCCCAGCTCTGTCACAGCCCCTTGTGTTTCCAGTTTTCTATTCCAGTTATGTTTCTGTGTCTTCCCTCTCACTGTGTTTAGTGGCCTAAACAGCTGTTGTCATAAATGTTTTATGCCGCCGTATTTCTCTCCGGCATCTCATTGGTGGGATTTGTCCTGAAAATCTACGGAACGTCTGGGGGCATAAGAGAAGCGGTAATGTGAGGGGTGGGTCTTGGGCAGTGGAGGCTGGTGAGGGGAGGACGGCTCATAGTAATGGCCGGAATGGAATGAATGGAACGGTTGGTGATATACTATTCCATTTATTCCATTCCAGCCATTACAATGATCCTGTCCTAAGTGGCACCAGCCAACACTTGTCTTGAAATAATTTAACCCTTTCTTTTTTTGTTTTGCTTCTTGGCCGAATGTGTTTGATTAGTTTAGTGAGTACTGCCTCTTGGGTGACCACTGAATAAATTACAGGTACCTCTAGCATCCATGTGTTCTCCTGTTATGTGCCCATCCAGTGCAATGCCCAGCCCACGATGTGAGGTTTGACTCTACTGGTGTGATCCTGAGTCCAGGCTACCCTGACAGCTACCCCAACCTGCAGATGTGTATCTGGACCATCAATGTAGAGAAGGGCTACAACATCACCCTGTACTTCGAGTCCTTCCAGACCGAGAGGGAGTTCGACATCCTAGAAGTCTTTGATGGTGGCTATAATAGCATTGGACCAGCCTGGTGCCACAACTGTTTGTGCTGTCTTGCCAACTCATGACAGCGCAAACATATATGGGACCAGGCTATTATCACACACTGTCATGTTTTTAAAACACTTCTGCTTTTTGCCCAGATATGTATTGTTTTCAAACTGTATTTTTTGGGCTGCAGTGGCATTGTAAATGTAATCTTCAGTTTGGATAAATTGGGCATTAAAAGGCTGGAAGTTTTGGTATTGAATGCAAGGCCTACAAAACTTTGTATGACCTGACTTTTAATGAATGCAAGAGCATTACAATGTGAAGCAACCACAATACCACTGAACAGATTTTGATTAATGCTGAAATGTCTAAAACGCCATTGTGACAAACAATGGTCAGCCCCTCTTCTCACAGCTAAAGATTACTATAATGCTTTGGGTCATTGCTGTAGCTGTTAGCCCTTTCAATGGATGATTTACACAACAAATACATTCTTACACAATCTACCTTGTTGTTGGCATCCTCTCCTTCTCTCCCCCCTCCCTCCCTCCCTACCTCTCTCTTCCCCCTCCCTACCTCTCTCTCCCCCCTCCCACCCTCCCTCCCTACCTCTCTCTTCCCCTCCCTACCTCTCTCTCCCCCTTCCCTCCCTCTCTCTTCCCCCTCCCTACCTCTCTCTTCCCCCTCCCTACCTCTCTCTCCCCCCTTCCCTCCCTCTCTCTCCCCCCCTCCCTACCTCTCTCTTCATCCTCCCTACCTCTCTCTTCCCCCTCCCTACCTCTCTCTCCCCCCTCCCTACCTCTCTCTTACCTCTCTCTCCCCCTCCCTACCTCTCTCTTCCCCCCTCCCTCCCTCTCTCTCCCCCCTCCCTACCTCTCTCTCTCCCCCTTCCCTTCCCTACCTCTCTCTCCCCCCTCCCTACCTCTCTCCCCCCTCCCTACCTCTCTCTCCCCACTCCCTACCTCTCTCTTCCCCCTCCCTACCTCTCTCTCCCCCTCCCTACCTCTCTCTCCCCCTCCCTACCTCTCTCTCCCCCCTCCCTACCTCTCTCTTCCCCCTCCCTACCTCTCTCTCCCCCCTCCCTACCTCTCTCTCCCTCCTCCCTACCTCTCTCTCCCCCCTCTCTCTCTACAGGCCCCAGTACTAATAGCCAGACTCTGGCCACCTTCAGCGGTGACATCTCCGCGCCCTTCAACATCACTACGACCGGCCACCAGCTCACACTGCGCTGGTCCTCCGACCACGGCACCAACAAGAAGGGCTTCCGGATCCGCTATGTTGGTGAGTATCAAAGTATGTATCCATTTAAATCACTCCTTTTCACTTGCACGTTTACGTCTTTTCAGAGTGAGAAATGCGGAGGGTGGGTGGGTGGGTGGGTGGGTGTTGTGTGTGTGAGTGTGTGCTTGCGTGTATGTGAGTGTGGGCTTGCGTGTATGTGTGTGTGAGTGTGGGCTTGCGTGTATGTGTGTGTGCTTGCGTGCGTGTGTGTGTGTGAATGTGTCTGTGAGTGTGTGAGAGATGGAAAATAACAACAGAGTAGCTACAGCATGTTGTAGCTACTCTGAAAACTTGCATGTGGAATATTGTGGTTTTACTCAATATTAGTTACAGTGGGGAAAAAAAGTATTTAGTCAGCCACCAAATGTGCAAGTTCTCCCACTTAAAAAGATGAGAGAGGCCTGTAATTTTCATCATAGGTACACGTCAACTATGACAGACAAATTGAGGAAAAAAAATCCAGAAAATCCCATTGTAGGATTTTTTATGATTTTATTTGCAAATTATGGTGGAAAATAAGTATTTGGTCACCTACAAACAAGCAAGATTTCTGGCTCTCACAGACCTGTAACTTCTTCTTTCAGAGGCTCCTCTGTCCTCCACTCGTTACCTGTATTAATGGCACCTGTTTGAACTTGTTATCAGTATAAAATACACCTGTCCACAACCTCAAACAGTCACACTCCAAACTTCACAATGGCCAAGACCAAAGAGCTGTCAAAGGACACCAAAAACAAAATTGTAGACCTGCACCAGGCTGGGAAGACTGAATCTGCAATAGGTAAGCAGCTTGGTTTGAAGAAATCAACTGTGGGAGCAATTATTAGGAAATGGAAGACATACAAGACCACTGATAATCTCCCTCGATCTGGGGCTCCACGCAAGATCTCACCCCGTGGGGTCAAAATGATCACAAGAACGGTGAGCAAAAATCCCAGAACCACACGGGGGGACCTAGTGAATGACCTGCAGAGAGCTGGGACCAAAGTAACAAAGCCAACCATCAGTAACACACTACGCCGCCAGGGACTCAAATCCTGCAGTGCGAGACGTGTCCCCCCTGCTTAAGCCAGTACATGTCCAGGCCCGTCTGAAGTGCATTTGGATGATCCAGAAGAGGATTGGGAGAATGTCATATGGTCAGATGAATCCAAAATATAACTTTTTGGTAAAAACTCAACTCGTCATGTTTGGAGGACAAAGAATGCTGAGTTGCATCCAAAGAACACCATACCTACTGTGAAGCATGGGGTTGGAAACATCATGCTTTGGGGCTGTTTTTCTGCAAAGGGACCAGGACGACTGATCCGTGTAAAGGAAAGAATGAATGGGGCCATGTATCGTGAGATTTTGAGTGAAACCCTCCTTCCATCAGCAAGGGCATTGAAGATGAAACGTGGCTGGGTCTTTCAGCATGACAATGATCCCAAACACACCGCCCGGGCAACGAAGGAGTGGCTTCGTAAGAAGCATTTCAAGGTCCTGGAGTGGCCCAGCCAGTCTCCAGATCTCAACCCCATAGAAAATCTTTGTAGAGAGTTGAAAGTCTGTGTTGCCCAGCGACAGCCCCAAAACATCACTGCTCTAGAGGAGATCTGCATGGAGGAATGGGCCAAAATACCAGCAACAGTGTGTGAAAACCTTGTGAAGACTTACAGAAAACGTTTGACCTGTGTCATTGCCAACAAAGGGTATATAACAAAGTATTGAGAAACTTTTGTTATTGACCAAATACTTATTTTCCACCATCATATGCCAATAAATTCATAAAAAATCCTACAATGTGATTTTCTGGATTTTTTTTTCTCATTTTGTCTGTCATAGTTGACGTGTACCTATGATGAAAATTACAGGCCTCTCTCATCTTTTTAAGTGGGAGAACTTGCACAATTGGTGGCTGACTAAATACTTTTTTTCCCCACTGTAAGTGATAATGTTAAGTGATAATGCCAATATATCCTCCAAACTCCAGCTTCGAGGGAATTATCACTTTTATACAACCGGTTGCCAACATATTAAAAGAATGATTGACATATTTTCATTCAAAAAAAATATTTTGATGAATTTATTCATACTATTTAATCCTTCCACGAGATAAGTCCCGACACAAATATAGGGTTGCTGGTAGTTCGTTCTATCGGTTCAGTTGCCAGAGACGCGACCCAGTCGTTAAGTGTTTTTGTAAATTAAATCATCTCTATGTGTGTTGTAAACAAATATACTAACATGTATTTACCAACAAAAAAATATTTGTTTGTTCTAAATGTTCTTATCCCTTGCTTGCTAGCTAGCCAACTACGACTAACACGGTCACGCCAAACAGTGCAGCCAGAATAACAGCAAAGCAGCTGCGTTTGTTTAAGCTGTTTTCTAGTGATTTTCTTTGGTGGGGGGGGGGGTATTTTGCGGCAGTTGTTGTCCCACAACTCCCACATATCAACCAATCAGCCTCCAGGATCCAAACAACACGTTTTATAATAATCAATGTGTGTCTGCCTTACCATGTGTCTGCCTTACCATGTGTCTGCCTTACCATGAGGGATATAAAAATGTATATTGTGCAGAATATTGACGCATGTGAATACACTGTCAGTGAGGTCAGCCCACATTTTCAGCACAACAGTTGAGGTGCAGAGACCAGCGCAGTAAATAGATTGTGCTCTAAGCTATGCGTTCATTCTTCGACTGGCTAAAACCATGGGCCTAGTGCTACTACAGATGTCGGTGGAGATGTCAGTCGGGGCCTGGGGACCCTAAACAACCACAGAGCTGGGTCTCCCCCACACTACACACTTTGCTGACTGGCCAGAGCAGAGCAGGCGGGCAGGCCGGGGACAGACGGGGTCAAGTGTTGGTCAGAGCTGTTGGTCAGAGCTGTGACAGCCAGCCTGTCCCTAATGGCCCAATGTGTGACACAGTGTGAGAAGCTAGAGGAGTAGTAGTGACACAGCAGACTGGAGTCGAGAATAGACAACACTGTAGTATTATGACTATAGCTTGTGAGGAACAAGGCTATACCAGAGCCATGTATTTAAAGAGTTGGGCCATTGAGGATTCTGCATTATGATGCATTTACATGACACTACAACATTCTATGGCAGCCATGTTAGTGCCTCATTAACATTACATAGGGAATATTTAAATAATGCTATGTAACTGAATGTCTAGAATTAGAACAACTCTCTAAATACATGGCTGTGGACTATACTAAGGCTAGGTAAGACTGAACAGGCCCATGGTAGGTAAGACTGAACAGGCCCATGGTAGGTAAGACTGAACATGGGCCAGGGTAGGGAGTGGCTGAACAGGCCCATGGTAGGTAAGACTGAACATGGGCCAGGGTAGGTAGACTGAACAGGCCCAGGGTAGGTAAGACTGAACATGGGCCAGGGTAGGTAAGACTGAACAGGCCCAGGGTAGGTAAGTCTGAACAGGCCCATGGTAGGTAAGACTGAACAGGCCCATGGTAGGTAAGACTGAACAAGCACAGGGTAGGTAGACTGAACAGGGCCAGAGTAGGTAAGACTGAACAGGCCCATGGTAGGTAAGACTGAACAGGGCCAGAGTAGGTAAGACTGAACAGGCTGAGCATGTGACAAAAAAATGTTTTATTTGATACTTCAGTCACTGATTTTCTAGATGATACTTCAATCAATGATTTTCTAGATGATTCTTCAGTCACTGATTTTATAGATGATACTTCAGTCACTGATTTTATAGATGATACTTCAGTCACTGATTTTATAGATGATACTTCAGTCACTGATTTTATAGATGATACTTCAGTCACTGATTTTATATATACTTCAGTCACTGATTTTATAGATGATACTTCAGTCACTGATTTTATAGATGATACTTCAGACACTGATTTTCTAGATGATACTTCAGTCACTGATTTTCTAGATGATACTTTGTCTCTATTTCAACCAGAGAAACAGAAATCACAATCATATAACAGTTTCTGGTGTTAGCGAAGCGTCAAGGAATAGTCTAGTCTCGTGTAACACTCTGTCCTTGTTTTGTTTTCAAAGGATGAGTTGTTCTTGAGCAGCTAAAAATCTCTACCTCATCTTGTTTGTTTTGTTGTACATAACCCAGTTACATTTCTGAGGACTTTTTCCAAATGAAATAATAACGTCCGTTGTGAAAATGACTCCCTGCCTCGGAGATTGCTGGCATCTCATAACATGGAGTCATGCAGCTGGTAGAACTAGTAATTCGGCACTCAGTATGTGCGTCAGGAGATTTGCTGGGGGATAACTTCCTCGTTTGTTTAAGTATGCAAGAGATATGGGGTAAATCTGCTTTGAAGTGTTGTGACGGTCAAGCATCTATCTATCTATCTATCTATCTCTCTCTCTCTCTCTCTCTGTCTCTGTCTCTGTCTCTGTCTCTCTCTCTGTCTCTGTCTCTGTGTCTCTCTCTCTCTCTCTCTCTGTCTCTCTCAATTCAATTCAATGCAATTTACTCTCTCTCTCTATCTCTCTGTCTCTCTCTCTGTCTCTCTCTATCTGTCTCTCTCTCTCTCTCTCTCTCTCTCTCTCTCTCTCTCTCTCTCTCTCTCTCTCTCTCTCTCTTCCTCTTCCTCTTCCTCTCCATCCCCCTCTCCCTCTATCTCTCCCTCTCCTTCTCTCTTTTGGCCCATTCCTCCTGACAGAGCTGGTGTAACTGAGTCAGGTTTGTAGGCCTCCTTGCTCGCACACGCTTTTTCAGTTCTGCCCACACATTTTCTATAGGATTGAGGTCAGGGTTTTGTGATGGCCACTCCAATACCTTGACTTTGTTGTCCTTAAACCATTTTGCCACAACTTTGGAAGTATGTTTGGGGTCATTGTCCATTTGGAAGACCCATTTGCGACTAAGCTTTAACTTCCTGACTGATGTCTTGAGATGTTGCTTCAATATATCCACATATTTTTCCTTCCTCATGATGCCATCTATTTTGTGAAGTGCACCAGTTCCTCCTGCAGCAAAGCACCCCAACAGCATGATGCTGCCACCCCCATGCTTCATGGTTGGGATGGTGTTCTTTGGCTTGCAAGCTCCCCCTTGTTACTCGAAACATAACAATGGTAATTTTGGCCAAATAGTTCTATTTTTATTTCATCAAACCAGAGGACATTTCTCCAAAAAGTAAGATCTTTGTCCCCATGTGCAGTTGCAAACCGTAGTTTGGCTTTTTTATGGCGGTTTTGTAGCAGTGGCTTCTTCCTTGCTGAGCGGCCTTTCAGGTTATGTTGATATAGGACTCGTTTTACTGTGGATATGGATACTTTTGTACCGGTTTCCTCCAGCATCTTCACAAGGTCCTTTGCTGTTGTTCTGGGATTGATTTGCACTTTTCCCACTAAAGTACGTTAATCTCTAGGAGACAGAACGTGTCTCCTTCCTGAGCGATATGATGGCTGTGTGGTCCCATGGTGTTTATACTTGCGTACTATTGTTTGTACAGATGAACGTGGTACCTTCAGGCATTTGGAAATTGCTCCCAATGATGAACCAGGTCTACAAGTTTTTTCTGAGGTCTTGGCTGATTTATTTTGATATTCCCATGATGTCAAGCAAAGAGGCACTGAGTTTGAAGGTAGGCCTTGAAATACATCCACAGGTACACCTCCAATTGACTCAAATGATGTCAATTAGCCTATCAGAACCTTCTAAAGCCATGACATCATTTTCTGGAATTTTCCAAGCTGTTTAAAGGCACAGTCAACTTAGTGTATGTAAACTTCTGACCCACTGGAATTGTGATACAGTGAATTATAAGTGAAATAATCTGTCTGTAAACAATTGTTGGAAAAATTACTTGTGTCATGCACAAAGTAGATGTCCTAACCGATTTGCCAAAATTATAGTTTGATAACAAGAAATGTGTGGAGTGGTTGAAAAACGAGTTTTAATGACTCCAACCTAAGTGTATGTAAACGTCCGACTTCAACTGTATGTAAATAAGGTATTTCTGTTTTTTTATTTTTAATACATTTGCAAAAAAATCTAAAAACCTGTTTTCGCTTTGTAATTATGGGGTATCGAGTGTAGATTGATGAGGGACATTTTTTTATCCATTTTATAATAAGGCTGTAACGTATAATTTTTTTGAATACATCCTAAGTGTATGTAAACTTCCGACTTCAACTGTATCTCCCTCCCTCCTCCTCTCCCTCTCTCCATCCCCCTCCCTTTCTCCCTCTCCACCCCCTCTCCCTCTCCACCCATCTCTCCCTCTCCCTCTCCACCCTCTCTCTCTCTTGCTCTCGCTCTCGCTCTCTCTCCTCAAATCAAACAAGCCAAACACACAGAAACAAGTTCCCACAACATAGGTAGGCAGCTGCCTCTGATTGGGAACTACACCCTACCAACACAGAAATACACAATCTAGAATTTTCACATAGATATTCACATACTAGATATTCACACCCTGACCAAACCAACTAGAGATCTCTATGTCAAGGCGTGACAGTACCCTCCCCCCCAAAGGTGCGGACTCCGGCCGCAAAACCTGAGTCATTAGGGGAGGGTCCGGGTGGGCATTTAGCCTCGGTGGCGGCTCCGGCTCCGGGCGCGACGTCACCCTTACTGTCCTCTCCTTTTCTGGCTCCCCATTACACACCTGGTCCGGTCTGGACCCCGGCGCGATGCTTCCCCTTTCAGTCATCCCACGATGCACCAAGCCCTGTCTGGACCCTGGTGTGGGAGGCCCCGACCCTGGAGAGGGGCTGACGTCTGGGCCTGGACCGGCAATCCTCCCGTGATGCACCAAGCCCTGTCTGGACCCTGGTGTGGGAGGCCCCGACCCTGGAGAGGGGCTGACGTCTGGGCCTGGACCGGCAATCCTCCCACGATGCACCAAGTCCTGTCTGGACCCTGGTGTGGGAGAGTAGACGACCGGACCCGGACTGGGCACCTGTGGAGCGGACTCCTCTGGCACTGGAGTGGAGCCGCTGACCGGAGCTGAACTGGACCCCGGTGGAGCGGACTGCTCTGGCTCTGGACTGGAGCAGCTGACCGGGGCTGGACTAGGCACCAGTGGAGCGGACTGCTCTGGCATTGGACTGGAGCAGGTAACCGGAGCTGGACTAGGCACCGGTGGAGCGGACTGCTCTGGCACTGGAGTGGAGCAGCTAACCGGAGCTGGACTGGGCACCAGTGGCGCGGACTGCTCTGGTACTGGAGTGGAGCAGCTGACCGGAGCTGGACTAGGCACCACTAGTCTGGTGCGAGGAGCAGGTACGGGGCGCACCGGGCTGGCGACCCGCACCACTGGTTTGGTGCGAGGAGCAGGTACGGGCCGTACAGGACTGGAAACACGCACCACTGGTTTGGTGCGAGGAGCAGGCACGGGCCTTACCGAACTGGGAACACGCACCACGGGTCTGTGAAGGCGCCCTGGCGGCACAGTGCGCAACGCCGGCGCATAGCCTGGTGCCTGCATGGTCACACGCTCCTCAAAGCGAGTGCGGGGAGTTGGCTCTGCTCTGCAACCTGGCTTCGCCAGCCTCTGCTCTAAGTACTGAGCTCTCTGCTGCTGAAGGGTTAACTCCTCTCTCAGCTCCTCCTGTTGCCTGGCCAACTCCTCTCTCAGTTCATCCACTGACTCCTTCTCCCTGTGAGCCTCCTGTAGCGCCTCCCTCTGAAGGGAGAACTCCTGCTCCCTCTGAGCTAACAGCCCCCGTAAGGTGGTGGTATCCTCTCTCAGAGTGCTGAGCTGCAGGTCTTGGAGGGCCTCTACTATAGCGGCCTCCTCCTCCACAGTCAGCCTTTTCACGGCCTCCTGCTGCTTCGTCGACCACCCCGTGTGCCCCCCCAAATATTTTTATTGGGGTTGCCTCTCGGGCCTCCTTCGTCGTCGTGCACTTCGGATTCGCCATTTCTCCTTTCTCGCTGTCTCCGTCTGCTCCAAAGGAAGACGATCCATCCCTGCCTGGATCTCTTCCCAAGTCCAGGATCCCTTACCGTCCAAAATATCCTCCCATGTTCATGTTGTCTGCTCTTCCTGTTCACGCTGCTTGGTCCGTTGGTGGTGGGATCTTCTGTCACGTTCGTTGAGTAAAGGATTGGACCAAGGTGCAGCGTGGTATGCGTACATGTTTAATGTTAATAATAAACACTCTACAAAATAACAACGTAACTGAACGTGACGTTCTAAAAGCTATACATCAAACAAGCCAAACACACAGAAACAAGATCCCACAACATAGGTAGGCAAAATGGCTACATAAGTATGATCCCCAATCAGAGACAACGATCAGCTGCCTCTGATTGGGAACCACACCCGGCCAACATAGAAATACAAATTCTCGAATTTTCACATAGATATTCACATACTAGGTATTCACACCCTGACCAAACCAACTAGAGATCTATGTCAGGGCGTGACAAATATGGTAAATATGTCTGTCTCTCTCTCTCTCTGTCTCTCTCTATGTCTCTCTCTCTGTCTCTCTCTCTCTCTCTCTCTCTCTCTCTCTCTCTCTCTCTCTCTCTCTCTCTCTCTCTCTCTCTCCCTCTCTCTGTCTCTCTCTCTCCCTCTCTCTGTCTCTCTCTCTCTCTCTCTCTCTCTCTCTCTGTCTCTCTCTCTCTCCCTCTCTTTCTCTCTCTCTCTCTCTCTCTCTCTCTCTCTCTCTCTCTCTCTCTCTCTCTCTCTCTCTCTCTCTCTGTCTCTCTCTCTCTCTCTCTCTCTCTCTCTCTCTCTCTCTCTCTCTCTCTCTCTCTCTCTCTCTCTCTCTCTCTCTCTCTCTCTCTCTGTAAGCATGTCTTTCATCCTCTTCTATAGTCTTCCTCAGTGAGATAACAGGACATAGTCTCCTCTCTTTACATTCTCAGATTACATCCTTTAGTGCAACCCCTGACCATTGTTCACAGACAATCAGAACAGTGTGTTTACTGTAGCTGTGTGCTCAGTGGTAGTTTAAATATCTATCTGAATTAATAAGGCATATACCTAGAAGTCAGAACTTGCTGTGTGAACTAGAATTCACCCTCCCGGATGTAGTTTGACTTTGCCCTCCTACTGTAGGTATGAAAGTGAAAAGTCAAGGTACACAATAGTTATTCTGACTGCTCAGAATGATTCCCCAGACGTTTCTCCGTGACCCTGTATTGATTTAGACAGAAGGTGAGTGGAGGGCGAGCAGAGCACTTTATGGTGCATTTAGATGGTGATCAAACACATCACATCTTAGCTGGTGAAGTCGTATCAATGCCAGAAAGAGTACTACTTATGTAACTGTATGATGCATATACTGTATATGTGTGGGGAAATGATATTTAAAAAATGACAAATGAATGCCCCACATTTAGTTGAAATAATAGAAAGATGATCTGTGTTGTTACATTAGTACCAGTAGTAGGTAGTAGCTAGCTGTAGCCAGATCCTTATATTACAGTAATACGACTCTGGTTATAACTACCAGGTTACTGATCTGGTGAGTTGACCTGTGTGTGTGTGTCTCCCACGCTCTCCCTCCCTCCCTCCCTCCCTCCCTCCCTCCCTCCCTCCCTCCCTCCCTCCTCCCTCCCCCTCTCCCTCCCTCCCTCCCTCCCTCCCTCCCTCCCTCCCTCCCTCCCTCCCTCCCTCCCGCTCTCCCACGCTCTCCCTCCCTCCCTCCCTCCCTCCCTCCCTCCCTCCCTCCCTCCCTCCCTCCCTCCCTCCCTCCCTCCCTCCCTCCCTCCCTCCCCTCTCTCCCTCCCTCCCTCCCTCCCTCCAGCCCTGTACTGCAGCACCCCAGACTCTCCCCTGCAGGGGTCCATCAGCAGCCAGACTGGAGGTCACCTCAACAGCCTGGTCCGCTGGGCCTGTGACCGGGGATTCCGCCTGATAGGGAACAGTACCGCCGTGTGCAGGAGGAACCCCTACGGATACTTCGCCTGGGACTCTCCCGTTCCCGCTTGCCAAGGTGAGATCAGGGTGTTGAGGAAGGGGCGGGGGGAAGGGGGGGAAGGGGCAGGGGGCGGGGGGAATGGGGCAAGGCTAGTTATTAACTATCTAATTGGGACATTAATATAGTAATAAACCTGGCTATATTCAGTCCTATTGTAGTCCTGATCAGAAGTCACGACTCATGAGTTGAATTGCTCAATACTATATTGCTGCAATTTGACTATAATTTTCCAGGAATATAATTCTCATCCTGTTGTATGTACTAGTGTGTCACATATAGATGTAAATTTCCATAGTAACTACTAACACTCCGACTAGCTTTTTCTTCATGAAATGTCAGACAAATTGGATACATGAAAAGAGACAGAATATAAATGTCCCCTCTTTTCAGCTCTTTTCCTATAAAAAGCTGGGTTTTGTCTAAAGCTCCACTCAGTGATTTAATGTGATTTGATGCCACCTTACTGTCAGGCGCCAGAGGCTCGAGGGACACTAACATGGAGTGACACCCATAATATGACTACATGGCTGTGTTTACACAGCCAGCCCAATTCAGATTTGTTTTCACTAATTGGTCTTTTGACCAATCACATCAGCTCTGTAAAAGAGCTGATGTGAAAAGATCATATGTGATTGGTCAAAAGGCGATAGAGAGAGGGGAAATATAAGAATGGGTCTAATCATATTCTGTGGGGGGTATGCTAAAACCTTAGATAAAACATTATTGACTGCTTTTTGACTGTAGGAGTGACACTCACCAGAGAGTATATGGAAGAAAAAAACAGAATAGTTTCACATTTTCCTTAGCAGAGAGCACGCACACACACACACACACACGCACGCACACACACACACACACACACACACAACACACGTAGCATAGTTATAATCTCCACAGAGCCTCTGTTTGTTTTTGCTTACTCTTTCACTTTATAATTAGAATTCACTTCTCCAGCTTTTCCCCACTACAATAGATCTATTGTTATAGCAAGAAGAAATGATGACATCCACCTTATTTAGAATGACTTCTGACATATACTGAGTGACATAGAGGTGTTCCTAATGTTTTGTACACTACGTGTATACAGCCACAATTCCTGGTTTGTGTGTGTGTTTGGAAGAAGGTTAACCACCAAGCCCATTTTGTCTTGTGGTCCCCTCTCCCAAAAACCTACACGGTAGAAAAACAAAAATAACTCCTACACTTCCACCTCTGCTTGAAAGGGGACTGTGACGGAGCACTTTCTGTTTCTCTACCTTGTTTGTGTGTTTGCTCACACCAGCATTTTGGTTTTGGTTTCTTTATCTCTGTCAAAAATGTGTTTTTCTGTATGTCTCTCTCTCTCTAACAGAAGAGTTCATATAAGGTGACCCTTTGTCACTTTTTAAAGATTGAGTGGGCACTACTTTGTTAGTAGATAGTCAGTGCGGGATGAGTGAGCAGCATATTATTGTGTGGAAGTTGTCTCAATGCTCAATGCTCTCTGTGTGTTAGATGAAGAATGAACAGGAAGATAATCCATATTTTTCATTATATGTTCTCTGTGTGTTAGAAGAAGAATGAACAGGAAGAAAATCTATATTTTTCATTATATGGTCTCTGTGTGTTAGAAGAATGAACAGGAAGATAATCAATATTTTTCATTATATGGTCTCTGTGTGTTAGAAGAATGAACAGGAAGAAAATCTATATTTTTCATTATATGGTCTCTGTGTGTTAGAAGAAGAATATGTGGGAGCAGAATCTATGTTCCTCACTGTACTGACTGTCTGTCAATAGTGGTATAGTCAGTGGGTCTTTGAGTGAGTAGTGTGAAAGGTCTACAGGCATGAATAGTGTTACTGTATCTGACCAATGTCATCAACAGGCTTTGTGTTGAAACGGTTTGTGTTGATCTCCTTGTGTGAGTTGTGTACTGTTGGTGTGTGTGTGAGACTGAGTGTGTTATTTGAGTGCTCTGTATGTGTGAGTTTGAGTGTATCGCTGTGTGTGAGACTGATTTGAGGTCGTGGTTTAAATAGTGTGATAACACTGAGTATAATTCCTTTGGGCGGAATAAGCGCTGACTCTCCTCTCTTCCTCTCCTCCTCTCCCCTCCTCTCCTCCTCCCCTGGTCTCCCCTCCTCCTCCGCTGGTCTCCCCTCCTCCTCCCCTGGTCTCCCCTCCTCCTACCCTGGTCTCCCCTCCTCCTCCCCTGGTCTCTACTCCTCCTCCCCTGGTCTCCCCTCCTCCTCCCCTGGTCTCCCCTCCTCCTCCCCTGGTCTCCCCCATGGCAGCGGTGTCCTGCGGGGTGCCCAAGGCGCCGTTGAACGGAGGAGTGCTGACGGTGGACTACTCAGTGGGCACGCGCGTGACCTACTTCTGCAACGATGGCTACCGCCTGTCCTCCAAAGAGCTGACCAGCGCCATCTGCCAACCGGACGGAACCTGGAGCAACCACAACAAGATCCCTCGTTGCTCAGGTAGGTTAGGAGGTTAGTGGGGGGGGGGGCGTGTACGAGGGCATGTGTGCCCGCTGCCAAGGTAGCTAACTTTATGCTGGGAGGCTAGTGGGGGCGTGTGCGAGGGCATTTGTGCCCGCTGCCAAGGTAGCTAACTTTATGCTGGGAGGCTAGTGGGGGGGGCGTGTACGAGGGCATTTGTGCCCGCTGCCAAGGTAGCTAACGTTAGGCTGGGAGGCTAGTGGGGGCGTGTGCGAGGGCATTTGTGCCCGCTGCCAAGGTAGCTAACGTTAGGCTGGGAGGCTAGTGGGGGGCGTGTACGAGGTAGCTAACGTTAGGCTGGGAGGCTAGTGGGGGCGTGTACGAGGTAGCTAACGTTAGGCGGGAGGCTTGTCCAGCAGCTGGGACAGGTGAAGCAGGGGCAGAGAGTGTATTTGTGTATGTGTGTGTGTGTGTGTGTGTGTGTGTGTGTGTGTGTGTGTGTGTGTGTGTGTGTGTGTGTGTGTGTGTGTGTGTGTGTGTGTGTGTGTGTGTGTGTGTGTGTGTGTGTGTTTGTGCGTTCACCTCACAGCTCCTCAGGAGGGTAATTACGTCCCTATTAAAATGAGTTATCCCCTCGAAGGCAATCCCTCACTTATTTATGAGTGGATTAGTCTGTATTTTGCCAAAACATTAAGTTATTTCTCATTAAGATGCTTGTTTAAAATGCCTGGCTGCCTCACAAAGCAGCGCATATGGAGGTCTACAGTTAACACAGAAAATAAGAAAAAAACATTTTAATGTTCCATCTTCTCCATCTCAATAATGGAGAACTGTGTGGGAAGAAATCTGAGGTTATGCCAATTATCGTCTGACAGTAAGTCGCTCTGGATAATAATGTCTGCTGGGTGCGTGTGCGTGCGTGTGCACGTGCGTGTGCGTGTGCGTACGTGTGTGTGTGTGTTTCTGTGCAACAGTGGTGGTGTGCCCAAGCATCGGCTCCTTCTCTCTGGAGCACGGGAGGTGGAGGATCGTGAACGGCTCCCACTATGAGTACAGGACCAAGATTATCTTTAACTGTGACCCGGGCTACTACCGCACAGGCCCCGCCCACATCCAGTGCACGGCCAATGGCGTGTGGAGTTGGAGGAATGAAAGGCCACACTGTCAGAGTGAGTAAAAGGGCTGACATTCTTTTTTCTAACCTGGGACCTTTTACACCATCTCCATGTCAGAAGCATGCTGTGTTTAGGTTGTGTTTATGCTGTGTGTCTTAGGCTTATTGCATGTCTATGTAATGATTAGCAATTTGACCGGGACGTCACACATGAAGCATGTTATGTTTAGTTTGCTACAGTGTGCCCTAGGGAGTGTTGAATGTCTGTCTAACCTATGTGATGTTTTGACCCCAAATAGTCAATAATGAGATAGGTGAGATAGAGACGTTAAAAGGAGTAGCAGGTGTGCTTGGATAGCGAATGCACTAGACTTTTTTATTTTGTCATTTTAACAGACTCTCTTATCCAGAGCGACTTATAGGAGCAATTAGGGTTAAGTGCCTTGCTCAAGGGCACATCGACATATTTTTCACCTAGTCAGCTCGGGGATTAGAACCAGTGACCTTTCAGTTACTGGCACAACGCTCTTAACCACTAAGCTACCTGCCGCCCCGACTTGACCACATAGATTTTTCTGGTTTCAATTTTCCCAAAACAGAAAATAAACGAACAGAATATCCAGGTCACCTCCAACCTCCCTTTACCTCCTCTACCTTTACCTCCTCTCTCCTCTCCTTTGACCTCCTCTCCTTTCTCAACTCCTCTCCTCTCCCTTTACCTCCTCTCTCCTCTCCTCTCCTCTCCCTTTACCTCTTCTCCTCTCCTCTCCTCTCCCTTTACCTCCTCTTCCTTTACCTCCTCTCTCCTCTCTCCTCTCTTCTCCATTTACCTCCTTTCCTCTCCCTTTACCTCCTCTCCTCTCTCCTCTCCTCTCCTCTCTCCTCTCCCTTTACCTCCTCTCTCCTATCCTCTCCCTTTACCTCCTCAGCTTTCTCCTCTCTTCTCCCTTTACATCCTCTCCTCACCCTTACCTCCTCTCCCTTTACCTCCTCTCCTCTCTCCTCTCCTCTTCCTTTACCTCCTCTCCTCTCCCTTTATCTCCTCTCCTCTCCCCTCTCCGCTCCCTTTACCTCCTCTCTCCTCTCCCTTTACCTCCTCTCCTCTCATTTTACCTCCTCTCCTCTCTCCTCTCCCTTTATCTCATCTCTTTCTCCTCTCCCTTTACCTCCTCTCCTCTCTCCTCTCCCTTTACCTCATCTCCTCTCTCCTCTCCACTCCCTTCACCCCCTCTCCCTTTACCTTCTCTCTGCTCTTCCTAAATCATCTCTCCTCTCTCCTTCCTCTCTCTTTCCCTCCTCTCCTCTCTCCTCCCCTCTCCCTTTACCTCCTCTCTGCTCCCTTTACCTCCTCTCCTCTCCCTTTACCCCCTCTCCCTTAACCTCCTCTCCCTTTAACTCCTTTCCTCTCTCCTCTCCTCTTCCTTTACATCCATTCCCTTTACCGCCTCTCCTCTCTCCTCTCTTTACCTCCTCTCCTCTCTCCTGTCCTCTCCCTTTACCTCAACTCCTCTCTCCTCTCCACTCCCTTTACCTCCTCTCCCTTTAACTCCTCTCCTCTCTCCTCTCCCTATACCTCCTCTCCTCTCTCCTTCATCTTCCTTTACCTCCTCTCCTTTCTCATTCCTCTCCCTTTCCCTCCTCTCCTCTCTCCTCTCCCTTCTACCTTTACCTCCTCTCCTCTCCCTTTACCCACTCTCCCTTTACTCCTCTCCCTTAACTCCTTTCCTCTCTCCTCACCTCTTCCTTTACCTCCTCTTCCTTTACCTCCTCTCCTCTCCCTTTACCTCCTCACCTCTCCCTTTACATCCTCTCCTCTCCCTTTACATCCTCTCCTCTCCCTTTACCTCTTCTCCCTTTACCTCCTCTCCTCTCTCCTCTCCTCTCCCATTACCTCCTCTCCCTTTACCTCCTTTCCTCTACATTTACCTACTCTCCTCTCCAATTACCTCCTCTCCTCTCCCTTTACCTCCTCTCCACTCCTCTCTCCTCTCACTTTACCGCCTCTCCTCTCTCCTCTCCCCCCCTTTTACTCCTCTCCTCACTCCTCTCTTCTCTCTCCTCTCCTCTCCCTTTACCTCCCCAACCTTTACCTCTGATCCATTTACCTTCTCTACACTCTCCTGTCCCTTCACTACCCCTCCCTTTACTTCCTCTACCTTTATCTCCTCTCCTTTTACCTCCCTTCCTCTCCCTTTACCTCTTCTCCTCTCTCCTCTCCTTTTACCCCCTCTCCCTTTACATCCTTTCCACTCCCTTTAACCTCCTCTCCTCACCATTTACCTCCTCCCACTTTACCTCCTCTCCTCTCCCTTTACCTCCTCTCCCTTTATCTCCTCACCTTTTACCTCTCCTCCTCTCCCTTTACCTCGTCTCCTCTCTCCTCTCCCTTTACCTCCTTTCCCTTTACCTCCTCTCCCTTTACCTCCTATCCTCTCCCTTTACCTCCTCTCCCTTTACCTCCCCTCCTCTCTCTTTACCTCCTCCCCCCTCTCCTCTCCTCTCACTTTACCTCATCTATCTCCTCTCCCACTCCCTTTATCTCCTCTCCTTTCTCCTTCCTCTCCCTTTTCCTCATCTCCTCTCTCCTCTCCTCTCCCTTTACCTCCTCTGCGCTCGCTTTACCTCCTCTCCTCTCCCTTTACCTCCTCTCCCTTTAACTCCTTTCCTCTCTCCTCTCCCCTTCCTTTACCACCTCTCCCTTTACCCCCTCTCCTCTCTCCTCTCCTCTCCCTTTACCTCCTATCCTCTCCCTTTATCTCCTCTCCCTTTACCTCTCCTCCTCTCTCTTTACCTCCTCTCCTCTCCCTTTACCTACTTTCCTCTCTCCTCTCCTCTCCCTTTACCTCATCTCCTCTCTCCTCTCCACTCCCTTTATCTCCTCTCCCTTTACCTCCTCTTCCCTCTCATCTCCCTTTACCTCCTCTCCCTTTACCTCCTCTCCTCTCCCTTTACCCTGTCTCACTTTACCACCTATCCTCTCCCTTTACCTCCTCTCCTCTCCCTTTACCCCCTCTCCTCTCTCCTCCCCTCTCCCTTTACTGCCTCTCCTCTCTCCGCTCCCCCCTTTTACTCCTCTCCTCTCTCCTCTCTTCTATTCTCTCTCCTCTCCTCTCCCTTTACCTCCACTCCATTTAACTTATCTCCTCTCCCTTTACTTCCTCTCCCCTCCCCTTTACCTCCTCTCCCTTTACCTCCTCTCCTCTCCCTTTAACTCCTCTCCTCTCCCTCTATCTCCTCTCCCCTCTCCTCTCCCTTTACCTCCTCTCCTCTCTCCTCTCTACCTCCTCTCTCCTCTCTACCTCCTCTCCTCTCTCCTCTCCTCTCCCTTTACCTCCTATTCTCTCTAACTCCTCTCCTCTCTCCTCTCCTCTCCCATTACCTCTTCTCCTCTCTCCTCTCTCCTCTCCCTTTACCTCCTCTCTCCTCTCCTCTCTCTTCTCCCTTTACCTCCTCTCCTCTCCCTTTACCTCCTCTCCTCTATCCTCTCTCCTCTCCCTTTACCTCCTCTCCTCTCTGCTCTCCTCTCTCATTTCCTCTCCCTGTACCTCTTCTCCTCTCTCCTCTCCTCTCCCTTTACCTCCTCTCCCTTTATCTCCTCTCCTCTCTCCTCTCCCTTTACCTTCTCTCCTCTTTCCTCTCCTCTCCCTTTACCTCCTCTCCTCTCTCCTGTCCTCTCTCCTCTTCCTTTACCTCCTCTCCTATCTCCTTTCCCTTTACCTCATCTCCTCTCTCCCCTCTCCTCTCCCTTTACCTCCTCTCCTCTCTCCTCTCTCTCTCCTCTGCCTTTACCTTCTCTCCTCTTTCCTCTCCTCTCCCTTTACCCCCTCTCCTCTCTCCTCTCCTCTCTCCTCTTCCTTTACCTCCTCTCCTATCTCCTTTCCCTTTACCTCATCTCCTCTCTCCCCTCTCCTCTCCCTTTACCTTCTCTCCTCTCTCCTCTCTCCTCTCCTCTCCCTTTACCTCCTCTACTCTCCCTTTACCTCCTCTCCTCTCTCCTCTCCCTTTTCCTCCTCTCCTCTCCTCTCCTCTCTTCTCTCTCCTCTCTCCTCTCTCCTTTCTCCTCTCCTCCCTTTATCTCCTCTCCTCTCTCCTCTCCCTCACTTTCACTTAAAAATGCCACAGAAACAGTTGACAGATCAATTCAAACTTGTCAAAAATCGCTCCAATTGAATTACCATTTGAACTGTAAGGGCTCAGCCTGTGTCTCATTTATTATCCAAGAATACAAATAATTGTTCCACTCAACTCTGAGAGTGGCTTGAAACAATATCTATCATATGTTTGTTT